>NW_024610366.1:0-65641 GCF_016920785.2 Ixodes scapularis | reverse complement strand
GAATTATTGGAGAGAGCACGGCCTGACGAGAGACGTTTGGCGCCGTTTTATTCGTTCACCGTGACCACGATCTCGGCTATTGCCTCGGTGAAAGCGAATTATTGGAGAGAGCACGGCCTGACGAGAGACGTTTGGCGCCGTTTTATTCGTTCACCGTGACCACGATCTCGGCTATTGCCTCGGTGAAAGCGAATTATTGGAGAGAGCACGGCCTGACGAGAGACGTTTGGCGCCGTTTTATTCGTTCACCGTGACCACGATCTCGGCTATTGCCTCGGTGAAAGCGAATTATTGGAGAGAGCACGGCCTGACGAGGACGTTTGGCGCCGTTATATTCGTTCACCGTGACCACGATCTCGGCTATTGCCTCGGTGAAAGCGAATTATTGGAGAGAGCACGGCCTGACGAGAGACGTTTGGCGCCGTTTTATTCGTTCACCGTGACCACGATCTCGGCTATTGCCTCGGTGAAAGCGAATTATTGGAGAGAGCACGGCCTGACGAGAGACGTTTGGCGCCGTTTTATTCGTTCACCGTGACCACGATCTCGGCTATTGCCTCGGTGAAAGCGAATTATTGGAGAGAGCACGGCCTGACGAGAGACGTTTGGCGCCGTTTTATTCGTTCACCGTGACCACGATCTCGGCTATTGCCTCGGTGAAAGCGAATTATTGGAGAGAGCACGGCCTGACGAGAGACGTTTGGCGCCGTTTTATTCGTTCACCGTGACCACGATCTCGGCTATTGCCTCGGTGAAAGCGAATTATTGGAGAGAGCACGGCCTGACGAGGACGTTTGGCGCCGTTTTATTCGTTCACCGTGACCACGATCTCGGCTATTGCCTCGGTGAAAGCGAATTATTGGAGAGAGCACGGCCTGACGAGGACGTTTGGCGCCGTTTTATTCGTTCACCGTGACCACGATCTCGGCTATTGCCTCGGTAAAAGCGAATTATTGGAGAGAGCACGGCCTGACGAGGACGTTTGGCGCCGTTTTTATTCGTTCACCGTGACCACGATCTCGGCTATTGCCTCGGTGAAAGCGAATTATTGGAGAGAGCACGGCCTGACGGAGAGACGTTTGGCGCCGTTTTATTCGTTCACCGTGACCACGATCTCGGCTCTTGCCTCGGTGAAAGCGAATTATTGGAGAGAGCACGGCCTGACGAGAGACGTTTGGCGCCGTTTTATTCGTTCACCGTGACCACGATCTCGGCTATTGCCTCGGTGAAAGCGAATTATTGGAGAGAGCACGGCCTGACGAGAGACGTTTGGCGCCGTTTTATTCGTTCACCGTGACCACGATCTCGGCTATTGCCTCGGTGAAAGCGAATTATTGGAGAGAGCACGGCCTGACGAGAGACGTTTAGCGCCTTTTTTTTCGTTCACCGTGACCACGATCTCGGCTATTGCCTCGGTGAAAGCGAATTATTGGAGAGAGCACGGCCTGACGAGAGACGTTTGGCGCCGTTTTATTCGTTCACCGTGACCACGATCTCGGCTATTGCCTCGGTGAAAGCGAATTATTGGAGAGAGCACGGCCTGACGAGAGACGTTTGGCGCCGTTTTATTCGTTCACCGTGACCACGATCTCGGCTATTGCCTCGGTGAAAGCGAATTATTGGAGAGAGCACGGCCTGACGAGAGACGTTTGGCGCCGTTTTATTCGTTCACCGTGACCACGATCTCGGCTATTGCCTCGGTGAAAGCGAATTATTGGAGAGAGCACGGCCTGACGAGAGACGTTTACGCCGTTTTATTCGTTCACCGTGACCACGATCTAGGCTATTGCCTCGGTGAAAGCGAATTATTGGAGAGAGCACGGCCTGACGAGAGACGTTCGGCGCCGTTTTATTCGTTCACTGTGACCACGATCTCGGCTATTGCCTCGGTGAAAGCGAATTATTGGAGAGAGCACGGCCTGACGAGAGACGTTTGGCGCCGTTTTATTCGTTCACCGTGACCACGATCTCGCCCATTGCCGCGGTGAAAGCGAATTATTGGAGAGAGCACGGCCTGACGAGAGACGTTTGGCGCCGTTTCATTCGTTCACCGTGACCACGATCTCGGCTATTGCCTCGGTGAAAGCGAATTATTGGAGAGAGCACGGCCTGACGAGAGACGTTTGGCGCCGTTTTATTCGTTCACCGTGACCACGATCTCGGCTATTGCCTCGGTGAAAGCGAATTATTGGAGAGAGCACGGCCTGACGAGAGACGTTCGGCGCCGTTTTATTCGTTCACCGTGACCACGATCTCGGCTATTGCCTCGGTGAAAGCGAATTATTGGAGAGAGCACGGCCTGACGAGAGACGTTCGGCGCGGTTTTATTCGTTCACCGTGACCACGATCTCGGCTATTGCCTCGGTGAAAGCGAATTATTGGAGAGAGCACGGCCTGACGAGAGACGTTTGGCGCCGTTTTATTCGTTCACCGTGACCACGATCTCGGCTATTGCCTCGGTGAAAGCGAATTATTGGAGAGAGCACGGCCTGACGAGGGACGTTCGGCGCGGTTTTATTCGTTCACCGTGACCACGATCTCGGCTATTGCCTCGGTGAAAGCGAATTATTGGAGAGAGCACGGCCTGACGAGAGACGTTTGGCGCCGTTTTATTCCTTCACCGTGACCACGATCTCGGCTATTGCCTCGGTGAAAGCGAATTATTGGAGAGAGCACGGCCTGACGAGAGACGTTTGGCGCCGTTTTATTCGTTCACCGTGACCACGATCTCGGCTATTGCCTCGGTGAAAGCGAATTATTGGAGAGAGCACGGCCTGACGAGAGACGTTTGGCTCCGTTTCATTCGTTCACCGTGACCACGATCTCGGCTATTGCCTCGGTGAAAGCGAATTATTGGAGAGAGCACGGCCTGACGAGAGACGTTTGGCGCCGTTTTATTCGTTCACCGTGACCACGATCTCGGCTATTGCCTCGGTGAAAGCGAATTATTGGAAAGAGCACGGCCTGACGAGAGACGTTTGGCGCCGTTTTATTTGTTCACCTTGACCACGATCTCGGCTATTGCCTCGGTGAAAGCGAATTATTGGAGAGAGCACGGCCTGACGAGAGACGTTTGGCGCCGTTTTATTCGTTCACCGTGAACACGATCTCGGCTATTGCCTCGGTGAAAGCGAATTATTGGAGAGAGCACGGCCTGACGAGAGACGTTTGGCGCCGTTTTATTCGTTCACCGTGACTACGATCTCGGCTATTGCCTCGGTGAAAGCAAATTATTGGAGAGAGCACGGCCTGACGAGAGACGTTTGGCGCCGTTTTATTCGTTCACCGTGACCACGATCTCGGCTATTGCCTCGGTGAAAGCGAATTATTGGAGAGAGCACGGCCTGACGAGAGACGTTCGGCGCCGTTTTATTCGTTCACCGTGACCACGATCTCGGCTATTGCCTCGGTGAAAGCGAATTATTGGAGAGAGCACGGCCTGACGAGAGACGTTCGGCGCGATTTTATTCGTTCACCGTGACCACGATCTCGGCTATTGCCTCGGTGAAAGCGAATTATTGGAGAGAGCACGGCCTGACGAGAGACGTTCGGCGCGGTTTTATTCGTTCACCGTGACCACGATCTCGGCTATTGCCTCGGTGAGAGCGAATTATTGGAGAGAGCACGGCCTGACGAGAGACGTTCGGCGCCGTTTTATTCGTTCACCGTGACCACGATCTCGGGTATTGCCTCGGTGAAAGCGAATTATTGGAGAGAGCACGGCCTGACGAGAGACGTTTGGCGCCGTTTTATTCGTTCTCCGTGACCACGATATCGGCTATTGCCTCGGTGAAAGCGAATTATTTGAGAGAGCACGGCCTGACGAAAGACGTTCGGCGCGGTTTTATTCGTTCACCGTGACCACGATCTCGGCTATTGCCTCGGTGAAAGCGAATTATTGGAGAGAGCACGGCCTGACGAGAGACGTTTGGCGCCGTTTTATTCGTTCACCGTGACCAGGATCTCGGCTATTGCCTCGGTGAAAGCGAATTATTGGAGAGAGCACGGCCTGACGAGAGACGTTCGGCGCCGTTTTATTCGTTCACCGTGACCACGATCTCGGCTATTGCCTCGGTGAAAGCGAATTATTGGAGCGAGCACGGCCTGACGAGAGACGTTCGGCGCCGTTTTATTCGTTCACCGTGACCACGATCTCGGCTATTGCCTCGGTGAAAGCGAATTATTGGAGAGAGCACGGCATGACGAGAGACGTTCGGCGCGGTTTTATTCGTTCACCGTGACCACGATCTCGGCTATTGCCTCGGTGAAAGCGAATTATTGGAGAGAGCACGGCCTGACGAGAGACGTTCGGCGCCGTTTTATTCGTTCACCGTGACCACGATCTCGGCTATTGCCTCGGTGAAAGCGAATTATTGGAGAGAGCACGGCCTGACGAGAGACGTTCGGCGCGGTTTTATTCGTTCACCGTGACCACGATCTCGGCTATTGCCTCGGTGAAAGCGAATTATTGGAGAGAGCACGGCCTGACGAGAGACGTTTGGCGCCGTTTTATTCGTTCACCGTGACCACGATCTCGGCTATTGCCTCGGTGAAAGCGAATTATTGGAGAGAGCACGGCCTGACGAGAGACGTTCGGCGCCGTTTTATTCGTTCACCGTGACCACGATCTCGGCTATTGCCTCGGTGAAAGCGAATTATTGGAGAGAGCACGGCCTGACGAGAGACGTCTGGCGCCGTTTTATTCGTTCACCGTGACCACGATCTCGGCTATTGCCTCGGTGAAAGCGAATTATTCGAGAGAGCACGGCCTGACGAGAGACGTTTGGCGCCGTTTTATTCGTTCACCGTGACCACGATCTCCGCTATTGCCTCGGTGAAAGCGAATTATTTGAGAGAGCACGGCCTGACGAGAGACGTTTTTCGCCGTTTTATTCGTTCACCGTTACCACGATCTCGGCTATTGCCTCGGTGAAAGCGAATTATTGGAGAGAGCACGGCCTGACGAGAGACGTTTGGCGCCGTTTTATTCGTTCACCGTGACCACGATCTCGGCTATTGCCTCGGTGAAAGCGAATTATTGGAGAGAGCACGGCCTGACGAGAGACGTTTGGCGCCGTTTTATTCGTTCACCGTGACCACGATCTCGGCTATTGCCTCGGTGAAAGCGAATTATTACAGAGAGCACGGCCTGACGAGAGACGTTTGGCGCCGTTTTATTCGTTCACCGTGACCACGATCTCGGCTATTGCCTCGGTGAAAGCGAATTATTGGAGAGAGCACGGCCTGACGAGAGACGTTCGGCGCGGTTTTATTCGTTCACCGTGACCACGATCTCGGCTATTGCCTCGGTGAAAGCGAATTATTGGAGAGAGCACGGCCTGACGAGAGACGTTTGGCGCCGTTTTATTCGTTCACCGTGACCACGATCTCGGCTATTGCCTCGGTGAAAGCGAATTATTGGAGAGAGCACGGCCTGACGAGAGACGTTCGGCGCCGTTTTATTCGTTCACCGTGACCACGATCTCGGCTATTGCCTCGGTGAAAGCGAATTATTGGAGAGAGCACGGCCTGACGAGAGACGTTCGGCGCCGTTTTATTCGTTCACCGTGACCACGATCTCGGCTATTGCCTCGGTGAAAGCGAATTATTGGAGCGAGCACGGCCTGGCGAGAGACGTTCGGCGCCGTTTTATTCGTTCACCGTGACCACGATCTCGGCTATTGCCTCGGTGAAAGCGAATTATTGGAGAGAGCACGGCCTGACGAGAGACGTTTGGCGCCGTTTTATTCGTTCACCGTGACCACGATCTCGGCTATTGCCTCGGTGAAAGCGAATTATTGGAGAGAGCACGGCCTGACGAGAGACGTTCGGCGCCGTTTTATTCGTTCACCGTGACCACGATCTCGGCTATTGCCTCGGTGAAAGCGAATTATTGGAGCGAGCACGGCCTGACGAGAGACGTTCGGCGCCGTTTTATTCGTTCACCGTGACCACGATCTCGGCTATTGCCTCGGTGAAAGCGAATTATTGGAGAGAGCACGGCCTGACGAGAGACGTTTGGCGCCGTTTTATTCGTTCACCGTGACCACGATCTCGGCTATTGCCTCGGTGAAAGCGAATTATTGGAGAGAGCACGGCCTGACGAGAGACGTTTGGCGCCGTTTTATTCGTTCACCGTGACCACGATCTCGGCTATTGCCTCGGTGAAAGCGAATTATTGGAGCGAGCACGGCCTGACGAGAGACGTTCGGCGCCGTTTTATTCGTTCACCGTGACCACGATCTCGGCTATTGCCTCGGTGAAAGCGAATTATTGGAGAGAGCACGGCCTGACGAGAGACGTTTGGCGCCGTTTTATTCGTTCACCGTGACCACGATCTCGGCTATTGCCTCGGTGAAAGCGAATTATTGGAGAGAGCACGGCCTGACGAGAGACGTTTGGCGCCGTTTTATTCGTTCACCGTGACCACGATCTCGGCTATTGCCTCGGTGAAAGCGAATTATTGGAGCGAGCACGGCCTGACGAGAGACGTTTGGCGCCGTTTTATTCGTTCACCGTGACCACGATCTCGGCTATTGCCTCGGTGAAAGCGAAATATTGGAGAGAGCACGGCCTGACGAGAGACGTTCGGCGCCGTTTTATTCGTTCACCGTGACCACGATCTCGGCTATTGCCTCGGTGAAAGCGAATTATCGGAGAGAGCACGGCCTGACGAGAGACGTTCGGCGCCGTTTTATTCGTTCACCGTGACCACGATCTCGGCTATTGCCTCGGTGAAAGCGAATTATTGGAGAGAGCACGGCCTGACGAGAGACGTTTGGCGCCGTTTTATTCGTTCACCGTGACCACGATCTCGACTATTGCCTCGGTGAAAGCGAATTATTGGAGAGAGCACGGCCTGACGAGAGACGTTCGGCGCGGTTTTATTCGTTCACCGTGACCACGATCTCGGCTATTGCCTCGGTGAAAGCGAATTATTGGAGCGAGCACGGCCTGACGAGAGACGTTCGGCGCCGTTTTATTCGTTCACCGTGACCACGATCTCGGCTATTGCCTCGGTGAAAGCGAATTATTGGAGAGAGCACGGCCTGACGAGAGACGTTTGGCGCCGTTTTATTCGTTCACCGTGACCACGATCTCGGCTATTGCCTCGGTGAAAGCGAATTATTGGAGCGAGCACGGCCTGACGAGAGACGTTCGGCGCCGTTTTATTCGTTCACCGTGACCACGATCTCGGCTATTGCCTCGGTGAAAGCGAATTATTGGAGAGAGCACGGCCTGACGAGAGACGTTTGGCGCCGTTTTATTCGTTCACCGTGACCACGATCTCGGCTATTGCCTCGGTGAAAGCGAATTATTGGAGAGAGCACGGCCTGACGAGAGACGTTTGGCGCCGTTTTATTCGTTCACCGTGACCACGATCTCGGCTATTGCCTCGGTGAAAGCGAATTATTGGAGCGAGCACGGCCTGACGAGAGACGTTCGGCGCCGTTTTATTCGTTCACCGTGACCACGATCTCGGCTATTGCCTCGGTGAAAGCGAATTATTGGAGAGAGCACGGCCTGACGAGAGACGTTCGGCGCGGTTTTATTCGTTCACCGTGACCACGATCTCGGCTATTGCCTCGGTGAAAGCGAATTATTGGAGCGAGCACAGCCTGACGAGAGACGTTCGGCGCCGTTTTATTCGTTCACCGTGACCACGATCTCGGCTATTGCCTCGGTGAAAGCGAATTATTGGAGAGAGCACGGCCTGACGAGAGACGTTCGGCGCGGTTTTATTCGTTCACCGTGACCACGATCTCGGCTATTGCCTCGGTGAAAGCGAATTATTGGAGAGAGCACGGCCTGACGAGAGACGTTCGGCGCGGTTTTATTCGTTCACCGTGACCACGATCTCGGCTATTGCCTCGGTGAAAGCGAATTATTGGAGAGAGCACGGCCTGACGAGAGACGTTTGGCGCCGTTTTATTCGTTCACCGTGACCACGATCTCGGCTATTGCCTCGGTGAAAGCGAATTATTGGAGAGAGCACGGCCTGACGAGAGACGTTCGGCGCCGTTTTATTCGTTCACCGTGACCACGATCTCGGCTATTGCCTCGGTGAAAGCGAATTATTGGAGAGAGCACGGCCTGACGAGAGACGTTCGGCGCAGTTTTATTCGTTTACCGTGACCACGATCTCGGCTATTGCCTCGGTGAAAGCGAATTATTGGAGAGAGCACGGCCTGACGAGAGACGTTCGGCGCCGTTTTATTCGTTCACCGTGACCACGATCTCGGCTATTGCCTCGGTGAAAGCGAATTATTGGAGAGAGCACGGCCTGACGAGAGACGTTTGGCGCCGTTTTATTCGTTCACCGTGACCACGATCTCGGCTATTGCCTCGGTGAAAGCGAATTATTGGAGAGAGCACGGCCTGACGAGAGACGTTCGGCGCGGTTTTATTCGTTCACCGTGACCACGATCTCGGCTATTGCCTCGGTGAAAGCGAATTATTGGAGCGAGCACGGCCTGACGAGAGACGTTCGGCGCGGTTTTATTCGTTCACCGTGACCACGATCTCGGCTATTGCCTCGGTGAAAGCGAATTATTGGAGAGAGCACGGCCTGACGAGAGACGTTTGGCGCCGTTTTATTCGTTTACCGTGACCACGATCTCGGCTATTGCCTCGGTGAAAGCGAATTATTGGAGCGAGCACGGCCTGACGAGAGACGTTCGGCGCCGTTTTATTCGTTCACCGTGACCACGATCTCGGCTATTGCCTCGGTGAAAGCGAATTATTGGAGAGAGCACGGCCTGACGAGAGACGTTCGGCGCCGTTTTATTCGTTCACCGTGACCACGATCTCGGCTATTGCCTCGGTGAAAGCGAATTATTGGAGAGAGCACGGCCTGACGAGAGACGTTCGGCGCAATTTTATTCGTTTACCGTGACCACGATCTCGGCTATTGCCTCGGTGAAAGCGAAATATTGGAGAGAGCACGGCCTGACGAGAGACGTTTGGCGCCGTTTTATTCGTTCACCGTGACCACGATCTCGGCTATTGCCTTGGTGAAAGCGAATTATTGGAGCGAGCACGGCCTGACGAGAGACGTTCGGCGCCGTTTTATTCGTTCACCGTGACCACGATCTCGGCTATTGCCTCGGTGAAAGCGAATTATTGGAGAGAGCACGGCCTGACGAGAGATGTTCGGCGCGGTTTTATTCGTTCACCGTGACCACGATCTCGGCTATTGCCTCGGTGAAAGCGAATTATTGGAGAGAGCACGGCCTGACGAGAGACGTTCGGCGCCGTTTTATTCGTTCACCGTGACCACGATCTCGGCTATTGCCTCGGTGAAAGCGAATTATTGGAGAGAGCACGGCCTGACGAGAGACGTTCGGCGCCGTTTTATTCGTTCACCGTGACCACGATCTCGGCTATTGCCTCGGTGAAAGCGAATTATTGGAGAGAGCACGGCCTGACGAGAGACGTTCGGCGCGGTTTTATTCGTTCACCGTGACCACGATCTCGGCTATTGCCTCGGTGAAAGCGAATTATTGGAGAGAGCACGGCCTGACGAGAGACGTTTGGCGCCGTTTTATTCGTTCACCATGACCACGATCTCGGCTATTGCCTCGGTGAAAGCGAATTATTGGAGCGAGCACGGCCTGACGAGAGACGTTTGGCGCCGTTTTATTCGTTCACCGTGACCACGATCTCGGCTATTGCCTCGGTGAAAGCGAATTATTGGAGAGAGCACGGCCTGACGAGAGACGTTCGGCGCCGTTTTATTCGTTCACCGTGACCACGATCTCGGCTATTGCCTCGGTGAAAGCGAATTATTGGAGAGAGCACGGCCTGACGAGAGACGTTCGGCGCAGTTTTATTCGTTTACCGTGACCACGATCTCGGCTATTGCCTCGGTGAAAGCGAATTATTGGAGAGAGCACGGCCTGACGAGAGACGTTCGGCGCCGTTTTATTCGTTCACCGTGACCACGATCTCGGCTATTGCCTCGGTGAAAGCGAATTATTGGAGAGAGCACGGCCTGACGAGAGACGTTTGGCGCCGTTTTATTCGTTCACCGTGACCACGATCTCGGCTATTGCCTCGGTGAAAGCGAATTATTGGAGAGAGCACGGCCTGACGAGAGACGTTCGGCGCGGTTTTATTCGTTCACCGTGACCACGATCTCGGCTATTGCCTCGGTGAAAGCGAATTATTGGAGCGAGCACGGCCTGACGAGAGACGTTCGGCGCGGTTTTATTCGTTCACCGTGACCACGATCTCGGCTATTGCCTCGGTGAAAGCGAATTATTGGAGAGAGCACGGCCTGACGAGAGACGTTTGGCGCCGTTTTATTCGTTTACCGTGACCACGATCTCGGCTATTGCCTCGGTGAAAGCGAATTATTGGAGCGAGCACGGCCTGACGAGAGACGTTCGGCGCCGTTTTATTCGTTCACCGTGACCACGATCTCGGCTATTGCCTCGGTGAAAGCGAATTATTGGAGAGAGCACGGCCTGACGAGAGACGTTCGGCGCCGTTTTATTCGTTCACCGTGACCACGATCTCGGCTATTGCCTCGGTGAAAGCGAATTATTGGAGAGAGCACGGCCTGACGAGAGACGTTCGGCGCAGTTTTATTCGTTTACCGTGACCACGATCTCGGCTATTGCCTCGGTGAAAGCGAATTATTGGAGAGAGCACGGCCTGACGAGAGACGTTCGGCGCCGTTTTATTCGTTCACCGTGACCACGATCTCGGCTATTGCCTCGGTGAAAGCGAATTATTGGAGAGAGCACGGCCTGACGAGAGACGTTTGGCGCCGTTTTATTCGTTCACCGTGACCACGATCTCGGCTATTGCCTCGGTGAAAGCGAATTATTGGAGAGAGCACGGCCTGACGAGAGACGTTCGGCGCGGTTTTATTCGTTCACCGTGACCACGATCTCGGCTTTTGCCTCGGTGAAAGCGAATTATTGGAGCGAGCACGGCCTGACGAGAGACGTTCGGCGCGGTTTTATTCGTTCACCGTGACCACGATCTCGGCTATTGCCTCGGTGAAAGCGAATTATTGGAGAGAGCACGGCCTGACGAGAGACGTTTGGCGCCGTTTTATTCGTTTACCGTGACCACGATCTCGGCTATTGCCTCGGTGAAAGCGAATTATTGGAGCGAGAACGGCCTGACGAGAGACGTTCGGCGCCGTTTTATTCGTTCACCGTGACCACGATCTCGGCTATTGCCTCGGTGAAAGCGAATTATTGGAGAGAGCACGGCCTGACGAGAGACGTTTGGCGCCGTTTTATTCGTTCACCGTGACCACGATCTCGGCTATTGCCTCGGTGAAAGCGAATTATTGGAGAGAGCACGGCCTGACGAGAGACGTTTGGCGCCGTTTTATTCGTTCACCGTGACCACGATCTCGGCTATTGCCTTGGTGAAAGCGAATTATTGGAGCGAGCACGGCCTGACGAGAGACGTTCGGCGCCGTTTTATTCGTTCACCGTGACCACGATCTCGGCTATTGCCTCGGTGAAAGCGAATTATTGGAGAGAGCACGGCCTGACGAGAGACGTTCGGCGCGGTTTTATTCGTTCACCGTGACCACGATCTCGGCTATTGCCTCGGTGAAAGCGAATTATTGGAGAGAGCACGGCCTGACGAGAGACGTTCGGCGCCGTTTTATTCGTTCACCGTGACCACGATCTCGGCTATTGCCTCGGTGAAAGCGAATTATTGGAGAGAGCACGGCCTGACGAGAGACGTTCGGCGCCGTTTTATTCGTTCATCGTGACCACGATCTCGGCTATTGCCTCGGTGAAAGCGAATTATTGGAGAGAGCACGGCCTGACGAGAGACGTTCGGCGCGGTTTTATTCGTTCACCGTGACCACGATCTCGGCTATTGCCTCGGTGAAAGCGAATTATTGGAGAGAGCACGGCCTGACGAGAGACGTTTGGCGCCGTTTTATTCGTTCACCATGACCACGATCTCGGCTATTGCCTCGGTGAAAGCGAATTATTGGAGCGAGCACGGCCTGACGAGAGACGTTTGGCGCCGTTTTATTCGTTCACCGTGACCACGATCTCGGCTATTGCCTCGGTGAAAGCGAATTATTGGAGAGAGCACGGCCTGACGAGACACGTTTGGCGCCGTTTTATTCGTTCACCGTGACCACGATCTCGGCTATTGCCTCGGTGAAAGCGAATTATTGGAGAGAGCACGGCCTGACGAGAGACGTTTGGCGCCGTTTTATTCGTTCACCGTGACCACGATCTCGGCTATTGCCTCGGTGAAAGCGAATTATTGGAGAGAGCACGGCCTGACGAGAGACGTTTGGCGCCGTTTTATTCGTTCACCGTGACCACGATCTCGGCTATTGCCTTGGTGAAAGCGAATTATTGGAGAGAGCACGGCCTGACGAGAGACATTTGGCGCCGTTTTATTCGTTCACCGTGACCACGATCTCGGCTATTGCCTCGGTGAAAGCGAATTATTGGAGAGAGCACGGCCTGACGAGAGACGTTCGGCGCGGTTTTATTCGTTCACCGTGACCACGATCTCGGCTATTGCCTCGGTGAAAGCGAATTATTGGAGAGAGCACGGCCTGACGAGAGACGTTCGGCGCGGTTTTATTCGTTCACCGTGACCACGATCTCGGCTATTGCCTCGGTGAAAGCGAATTATTGGAGAGAGCACGGCCTGACGAGAGACGTTCGGCGCCGTTTTATTCGTTCACCGTGACCACGATCTCGGCTATTGCCTCGGTGAAAGCGAATTATTGGAGAGAGCACGGCCTGACGAGAGACGTTCGGCGCCGTTTTATTCGTTCACCGTGACCACGATCTCGGCTATTGCCTCGGTGAAAGCGAATTATTGGAGAGAGCACGGCCTGACGAGAGACGTTCGGCGCGGTTTTATTCGTTCACCGTGACCACGATCTCGGCTATTGCCTCGGTGAAAGCGAATTATTGGAGAGAGCACGGCCTGACGAGAGACGTTTGGCGCCGTTTTATTCGTTCACCGTGACCACGATCTCGGCTATTGCCTCGGTGAAAGCGAATTATTGGAGAGAGCACGGCCTGACGAGAGACGTTCGGCGCCGTTTTATTCGTTCACCGTGACCACGATCTCGGCTATTGCCTCGGTGAAAGCGAATTATTGGAGAGAGCACGGCCTGACGAGAGACGTTTGGCGCCGTTTTATTCGTTCACCGTGACCACGATCTCGGCTATTGCCTCGGTGAAAGCGAATTATTGGAGAGAGCACGGTCTGACGAGAGACGTTTGGCGCCGTTTTATTCGTTCACCGTGACCACGATCTCGGCTATTGCCTCGGTGAAAGCGAATTATTGGAGAGAGCACGGCCTGACGAGAGACGTTCGGCGCCGTTTTATTCGTTCACCGTGACCACGATCTCGGCTATTGCCTCGGTGAAAGCGAATTATTGGAGAGAGCACGGCCTGACGAGAGACGTTCGGCGCGGTTTTATTCGTTCACCGTGACCACGATCTCGGCTATTGCCTCGGTGAAAGCGAATTATTGGAGAGAGCACGGCCTGACGAGAGACGTTCGGCGCGGTTTTATTCGTTCACCGTGACCACGATCTCGGCTATTGCCTCGGTGAAAGCGAATTATTGGAGAGAGCACGGCCTGACGAGAGACGTTCGGCGCGGTTTTATTCGTTCACCGTGACCACGATCTCGGCTATTGCCTCGGTGAAAGCGAATTATTGGAGAGAGCACGGCCTGACGAGAGACGTTCGGCGCCGTTTTATTCGTTCACCGTGACCACGATCTCGGCTATTGCCTCGGTGAAAGCGAATTATTGGAGAAAGCACGGCCTGACGAGAGACGTTTGGCGCCGTTTTATTCGTTCACCGTGACCACGATCTCGGCTATTGCCTCGGTGAAAGCGAATTATTGGAGAGAGCACGGCCTGACGAGAGACGTTCGGCGCCGTTTTATTCGTTCACCGTGACCACGATCTCGGCTATTGCCTCGGTGAAAGCGAATTATTGGAGAGAGCACGGCCTGACGAGAGACGTTTGGCGCCGTTTTATTCGTTCACCGTGACCACGATCTCGGCTATTGCCTCGGTGAAAGCGAATTATTGCAGAGAGCACGGCCTGACGAGAGACGTTTGGCGCCGTTTTATTCGTTCACCGTGACCACGATCTCGGCTATTGCCTCGGTGAAAGCGAATTATTGGAGAGAGCACGGCCTGACGAGAGACGTTCGGCGCGGTTTTATTCGTTCACCGTGACCACGATCTCGGCTATTGCCTCGGTGAAAGCGAATTATTGGAGAGAGCACGGCCTGACGAGAGACGTTTGGCGCCGTTTTATTCGTTCACCGTGACCACGATCTCGGCTATTGCCTCGGTGAAAGCGAATTATTGGAGAGAGCACGGCCTGACGAGAGACGTTCGGCGCCGTTTTATTCGTTCACCGTGACCACGATCTCGGCTATTGCCTCGGTGAAAGCGAATTATTGGAGAGAGCACGGCCTGACGAGAGACGTTTGGCGCCGTTTTATTCGTTCACCGTGACCACGATCTCGGCTATTGCCTCGGTGAAAGCGAATTATTGGAGAGAGCACGGCCTGACGAGAGACGTTCGGCGCGGTTTTATTCGTTCACCGTGACCACGATCTCGGCTATTGCCTCGGTGAAAGCGAATTATTGGAGAGAGCACGGCCTGACGATAGACGTTTGGCGCCGTTTTATTCGTTCACCGTGACCACGATCTCGGCTATTGCCTCGGTGAAAGCGAATTATTGGAGAGAGCACGGCCTGACGAGAGACGTTTGGCGCCGTTTTATTCGTTCACCGTGACCACGATCTCGGCTATTGCCTCGGTGAAAGCGAATTATTGGAGAGAGCACGGCCTGACGAGAGACGTTTGGCGCCGTTTTATTCGTTCACCGTGACCACGATCTCGGCTATTGCCTCGGTGAAAGCGAATTATTGGAGAGAGCACGGCCTGACGAGAGACGTTTGGCGCCGTTTTATTCGTTCACCGTGACCACGATCTCGGCTATTGCCTCGGTGAAAGCGAATTATTGGAGAGAGCACGGCCTGACGAGAGACGTTCGGCGCGGTTTTATTCGTTCACCGTGACCACGATCTCGGCTATTGCCTCGGTGAAAGCGAATTATTGGAGAGAGCACGGCCTGACGAGAGACGTTTGGCGCCGTTTTATTCGTTCACCGTGACCACGATCTCGGCTATTGCCTCGGTGAAAGCGAATTATTGGAGAGAGCACGGCCTGACGAGAGACGTTTGGCGCGGTTTTATTCGTTCACCGTGACCACGATCTCGGCTATTGCCTCGGTGAAAGCGAATTATTGGAGAGAGCACGGCCTATCGAGAGACGTTTGGCGCCGTTTTATTCGTTCACCGTGACCACGATCTCGGCTATTGCCTCGGTGAAAGCGAATTATTGGAGAGAGCACGGCCTGACGAGAGACGTTTGGCGCCGTTTTATTCGTTCACCGTGACCACGATCTCGGCTATTGCCTCGGTGAAAGCGAATTATTGGAGAGAGCACGGCCTGACGAGAGACGTTTGGCGCCGTTTTATTCGTTCACCGTGACCACGATCTCGGCTATTGCCTCGGTGAAAGCGAATTATTGGAGAGAGCACGGCCTGACGAGAGACGTTTGGCGCCGTTTTATTCGTTCACCGTGACCACGATCTCGGCTATTGCCTCGGTGAAAGCGAATTATTGGAGAGAGCACGGCCTGACGAGAGACGTTTGGCGCCGTTTTATTCGTTCACGGTGACCACGATCTCGGCTATTGCCTCGGTGAAAGCGAATTATTGGAGAGAGCACGGCCTGACGAGAGACGTTCGGCGCGGTTTTATTCGTTCACCGTGACCACGATCTCGGCTATTGCCTCGGTGAAAGCGAATTATTGGAGAGAGCACGGCCTGACGAGAGACGTTTGGCGCCGTTTTATTCGTTCACCGTGACCACGATCTCGGCTATTGCCTCGGTGAAAGCGAATTATTGGAGAGAGCACGGCCTGACGAGAGACGTTTGGCGCCGTTTTATTCGTTCACCGTGACCACGATCTCGGCTATTGCCTCGGTGAAAGCGAATTATTGGAGAGAGCACGGCCTGACGAGAGACGTTTGGCGCCGTTTTGTTCGTTCACCGTGACCACGATCTCGGCTATTGCCTCGGTGAAAGCGAATTATTGGAGAGAGCACGGCCTGACGAGAGACGTTTGGCGCCGTTTTATTCGTTCACCGTGACCACGATCTCGGCTATTGCCTCGGTGAAAGCGAATTATTGGAGAAAGCACGGCCTGACGAGAGACGTTTGGCGCCGTTTTATTCGTTCACCGTGACCACGATCTCGGCTATTGCTTCGGTGAAAGCGAATTATTGGAGAGAGCATGGCCTGACGAGAGACGTTTGGCGCCGTTTTATTCGTTCACCGTGACCACGATCTCGGCTATTGCCTCGGTGAAAGCGAATTATTGGAGAGAGCACGGCCTGACGAGAGACGTTCGGCGCGGTTTTATTCGTTCACCGTGACCACGATCTCGGCTATTGCCTCGGTGAAAGCGAATTATTGGAGAGAGCACAGCCTGACGAGAGACGTTTGGCGCCGTTTTATTCGTTCACCGTGACCACGATCTCGGCTATTGCCTCGGTGAAAGCGAATTATTGGAGAGAGCACGGCCTGACGAGAGACGTTCGGCGCGGTTTTATTCGTTCACCGTGACCACGATCTCGGCTATTACCTCGGTGAAAGCGAATTATTGGAGAGAGCACGGCCTGACGAGAGACGTTTGGCGCCGTTTTATTCGTTCACCGTGACCACGATCTCGGCTATTGCCTCGGTGAAAGCGAATTATTGGAGAGAGCACGGCCTGACGAGAGACGTTTGGCGCCGTTTTATTCGTTCACCGTGACCACGATCTCGGCTATTGCCTCGGTGAAAGCGAATTATTGGAGAGAGCACGGCCTGACGAGAGACGTTCGGCGCGGTTTTATTCGTTCACCGTGACCACGATCTCGGCTATTGCCTCGGTGAAAGCGAATTATTGGAGAGAGCACGGCCTGACGAGAGACGTTTGGCGCCGTTTTATTCGTTCACCGTGACCACGATCTCGGCTATTGCCTCGGTGAAAGCGAATTATTGGAGAGAGCACGGCCTGACGAGAGACGTTCGGCGCGGTTTTATTCGTTCACCGTGACCACGATCTCGGCTATTGCCTCGGTGAAAGCGAATTATTGGAGAGAGCACGGCCTGACGAGAGACGTTTGGCGCCGTTTTATTCGTTCACCGTGACCACGATCTCGGCTATTGCCTCGGTGAAAGCGAATGATTGGAGAGAGCACGGCCTGACGAGAGACGTTTGGCGCCGTTTTATTCGTTCACCGTGACCACGATCTCGGCTATTGCCTCGGTGAAAGCGAATTATTGGAGAGCACGGCCTGGCGAGAGACGTTTGGCGCCGTTTTATTCGTTCACCGTGACCACGATCTCGGCTATTGCCTCGGTGAAAGCGAATTATTGGAGAGAGCACGGCCTGACGAGAGACGTTTGGCGCCGTTTTATTCGTTCACCGTGACCACGATCTCAGCTATTGCCTCGGTGAAAGCGAATTATTGGAGAGAGCACGGCCTGACGAGAGACGTTTGGCGCCGTTTTATTCGTTCACCGTGACCACGATCTCGGCTATTGCCTCGGTGAAAGCGAATTATTGGAGAGAGCACGGCCTGACGAGAGACGTTTGGCGCCGTTTTATTCGTTCACCGTGACCACGATCTCGGCTATTGCCTCGGTGAAAGCGAATTATTGGAGAGAGCACGGCCTGACGAGAGACGTTTGGCGCCGTTTTATTCGTTCACCGTGACCACGATCTCGGCTATTGCCTCGGCGGTGAAAGCGAATTATTGGAGAGAGCACGGCCTGACGAGAGACGTTTGGCGCCGTTTTATTCGTTCACCGTGACCACGATCTCGCCTATTGCCTCGGTGAAAGCGAATTATTGGAGAGAGCACGGCCTGACGAGAGACGTTTGGCGCCGTTTTATTCGTTCACCGTGACCACGATCTCGCCTACTGCCTCGGTGAAAGCGAATTATTGGAGAGAGCACGGCCTGACGAGAGACGTTTGGCGCGGTTTTATTCGTTCACCGTGACCACGATCTCGCCTATTGCCTCGGTGAAAGCGAATTATTGGAGAGAGCACGGCCTGACGAGAGACGTTTGGCGCGGTTTTATTCGT
The DNA here is from genome assembly GCF_016920785.2 of Ixodes scapularis. Classification (NCBI taxonomy): domain Eukaryota; kingdom Metazoa; phylum Arthropoda; class Arachnida; order Ixodida; family Ixodidae; genus Ixodes; species Ixodes scapularis. The sequence goes on along the minus strand of NW_024610366.1, from coordinate 47,443 downwards.
TCACCGTGACCATGATCTCGCCTATTGCCTCGGTGAAAGCGAATTATTGGAGAGAGCACGGCCTGACGAGAGACGTTCGGCGCGGTTTTATTCGTTCACCGTGACCACGATCTCGCCTATTGCCTCGGTGAAAGCGAATTATTGGAGAGAGCACGGCCTGACGAGAGACGTTTGGCGCCGTTTTATTCGTTCACCGTGACCACGATCTCGCCTATTGCCTCGGTGAAAGCGAATTATTGGAGAGAGCACGGCCTGACGAGAGACGTTTGGCGCGGTTTTATTCGTTCACCGTGACCACGATCTCGCCTATTGCCTCGGTTAAAGCGAATTATTGGAGAGAGCACGGCCTGACGAGAGACGTTTGGCGCGGTTTTATTCGTTCACCGTGACCACGATCTCGCCTATTGCCTCGGTGAAAGCGAATTATTGGAGAGAGCACGGCCTGACGAGAGACGTTTGGCGCCGTTTTATTCGTTCACCGTAACCACGATCTCGCCTATTGCCTCGGTGAAAGCGAATTATTGGAGAGAGCACGGCCTGACGAGAGACGTTTGGCGCGGTTTTATTCGTTCACCGTGACCACGATCTCGCCTATTGCCTCGGTGAAAGCGAATTATTGGAGAGAGCACGGCCTGACGAGAGACCTTTGGCGCGGATTTATTCGTTCACCGTGACCACGATCTCGCCAATTGCCTCGGTGAAAGCGAATTATTGGAGAGAGCACGGCCTGACGAGAGACGTTTGGCGCGGTTTTATTCGTTCACCGTGACCACGATCTCGCCTATTGCCTCGGTGAAAGCGAATTATTGGAGAGAGCACGGCCTGACGAGAGACGTTTGGCGCGGTTTTATTCGTTCACCGTGACCACGATCTCGGCTATTGCCTGTGTGAAAGCGAATTATTGGAGAGAGCACGGCCTGACGAGAGACGTTTGGCGCCGTTTTTATTCGTTCACCGTGACCACGATCTCGGCTATTGCCTCGGTGAAAGCGAATTATTGGAGAGAGCACGGCCTGACGAGAGACGTTTGGCGCGGTTTTTATTCGTTCACCGTGACCACGATCTCGCCTATTGCCTCGGTGAAAGCGAATTATTGGAGAGAGCACGGCCTGACGAGAGACGTTTGGCGCCGTTTTATTCGTTCACCGTGACCACGATCTCGCCTATTGCCTCGGTGAAAGCGAATTATTGGAGAGAGCACGGCCTGACGAGAGACGTTTGGCGCGGTTTTATTCGTTCACCGTGACCACGATCTCGCCTATTGCCTCGGTGAAAGCGAATTATTGGAGAGAGCACGGCCTGACGAGAGACGTTTGGCGCGGTTTTATTCGTTCACCGTGACCACGATCTCGGCTATTGCCTCGGTGAAAGCGAATTATTGGAGAGAGCACGGCCTGACGAGAGACGTTTGGCGCGGTTTTATTCGTTCACCGTGACCACGATCTCGGCTATTGCCTCGGTGAAAGCGAATTATTGGAGAGAGCACGGCCTGACGAGAGACGTTCGGCGCAGTTTTATTCGTTCACCGTGACCACGATCTCGGCTATTGCCTCGGTGAAAGCGAATTATTGGAGAGAGCACGGCCTGACGAGAGACGTTCGGCGCGGTTATATTCGTTCACCGTGACCACGATCTCGGCTATTGCCTCGGTGAAAGCGAATTATTGGAGAGAGCACGGCCTGACGAGAGACGTTTGGCGCCGTTTTATTCATTCACCGTGACCACGATCTCGGCTATTGTCTCGGTGAAAGCGAATTATTGGAGAGAGCACGGCCTGACGAGAGACGTTCGGCGCGGTTTTATTCGTTCACCGTGACCACGATCTCGGCTATTGCTTCGGTGAAAGCGAATTATTGGAGAGAGCACGGCCTGACGAGAGACGTTTGGCGCCGTTTTATTCGTTCACCGTGACCACGATCTCGCCTATTGCCTCGGTGAAAGCGAATTATTGGAGAGAGCACGGCCTGACGAGAGACGTTTGGCGCCGTTTTATTCGTTCACCGTGACCACGATCTCGCCTACTGCCTCGGTGAAAGCGAATTATTGGAGAGAGCACGGCCTGACGAGAGACGTTTGGCGCGGTTTTATTCGTTCACCGTGACCACGATCTCGCCTATTGCCTCGGTGAAAGCGAATTATTGGAGAGAGCACGGCCTGACGAGAGACGTTTGGCGCGGTTTTATTCGTTCACCGTGACCATGATCTCGCCTATTGCCTCGGTGAAAGCGAATTATTGGAGAGAGCACGGCCTGACGAGAGACGTTCGGCGCGGTTTTATTCGTTCACCGTGACCACGATCTCGCCTATTGCCTCGGTGAAAGCGAATTATTGGAGAGAGCACGGCCTGACGAGAGACGTTTGGCGCCGTTTTATTCGTTCACCGTGACCACGATCTCGCCTATTGCCTCGGTGAAAGCGAATTATTGGAGAGAGCACGGCCTGACGAGAGACGTTTGGCGCGGTTTTATTCGTTCACCGTGACCACGATCTCGCCTATTGCCTCGGTGAAAGCGAATTATTGGAGAGAGCACGGCCTGACGAGAGACGTTTGGCGCGGTTTTATTCGTTCACCGTGACCACGATCTCGGCTATTGCCTCGGTGAAAGCGAATTATTGGAGAGAGCACGGCCTGACGAGAGACGTTCGGCGCGGTTATATTCGTTCACCGTGACCACGATCTCGGCTATTGCCTCGGTGAAAGCGAATTATTGGAGAGAGCACGGCCTGACGAGAGACGTTTGGCGCGGTTTTATTCGTTCACCGTGACCACGATCTCGCCTATTGCCTCGGTGAAAGCGAATTATTGGAGAGAGCACGGCCTGACGAGAGACGTTTGGCGCGGTTTTATTCGTTCACCGTGACCATGATCTCGCCTATTTCCTCGGTGAAAGCGAATTATTGGAGAGAGCACGGCCTGACGAGAGACGTTCGGCGCGGTTTTATTCGTTCACCGTGACCACGATCTCGCCTATTGCCTCGGTGAAAGCGAATTATTGGAGAGAGCACGGCCTGACGAGAGACGTTTGGCGCCGTTTTATTCGTTCACCGTGACCACGATCTCGCCTATTGCCTCGGTGAAAGCGAATTATTGGAGAGAGCACGGCCTGACGAGAGACGTTTGGCGCGGTTTTATTCGTTCACCGTGACCACGATCTCGCCTATTGCCTCGGTGAAAGCGAATTATTGGAGAGAGCACGGCCTGACGAGAGACGTTTGGCGCGGTTTTATTCGTTCACCGTGACCACGATCTCGCCTATTGCCTCGGTGAAAGCGAATTATTGGAGAGAGCACGGCCTGACGAGAGACGTTTGGCGCCGTTTTATTCGTTCACCGTAACCACGATCTCGCCTATTGCCTCGGTGAAAGCGAATTATTGGAGAGAGCACGGCCTGACGAGAGACGTTTGGCGCGGTTTTATTCGTTCACCGTGACCACGATCTCGCCTATTGCCTCGGTGAAAGCGAATTATTGGAGAGAGCACGGCCTGACGAGAGACGTTCGGCGCGGTTTTATTCGTTCACCGTGACCACGATCTCGCCTATTGCCTCGGTGAAAGCGAATTATTGGAGAGAGCACGGCCTGACGAGAGACGTTTGGCGCCGTTTTATTCGTTCACCGTGACCACGATCTCGCCTATTGCCTCGGTGAAAGCGAATTATTGGAGAGAGCACGGCCTGACGAGAGACGTTCGGCGCGGTTTTATTCGTTCACCGTGACCACGATCTCACCTATTGCCTCGGTGAAAGCGAATTATTGGAGAGAGCACGGCCTGACGAGAGACCTTTGGCGCGGATTTATTCGTTCACCGTGACCACGATCTCGCCAATTGCCTCGGTGAAAGCGAATTATTGGAGAGAGCACGGCCTGACGAGAGACGTTTGGCGCGGTTTTATTCGTTCACCGTGACCACGATCTCGCCTATTGCCTCGGTGAAAGCGAATTATTGGAGAGAGCACGGCCTGACGAGAGACGTTTGGCGCCGTTTTATTCGTTCACCATGACCACGATCTCGCCTATTGCCTCGGTGAAAGCGAATTATTGGAGAGAGCACGGCCTGACGAGAGACGTTCGGCGCGGTTTTATTCGTTCACCGTGACCACGATCTCGCCTATTGCCTCGGTGAAAGCGAATTATTGGAGAGAGCACGGCCTGACGAGAGACGTTTGGCGCCGTTTTATTCGTTCACCGTGACCACGATCTCGCCTATTGCCTCGGTGAAAGCGAATTATTGGAGAGAGCACGGCCTGACGAGAGACGTTTGGCGCGGTTTTATTCGTTCACCGTGACCACGATCTCGCCTATTGCCTCGGTGAAAGCGAATTATTGGAGAGAGCACAGCCTGACGAGAGACGTTTGGCGCCGTTTTATTCGTTCACCGTGACCACGATCTCGCCTATTGCCTCGGTGAAAGCGAATTATTGGAGAGAGCACGGCCTGACGAGAGACGTTTGGCGCCGTTTTATTCGTTCACCGTGACCACGATCTCGCCTATTGCCTCGGTGAAAGCGAATTATTGGAGAGAGCACGGCCTGACGAGAGACGTTTGGCGCGGTTTTATTCGTTCACCGTGACCACAATCTCGCCTATTGCCTCGGTGAAAGCGAATTATTGGAGAGAGCACGGCCTGACGAGAGACGTTTGGCGCGGTTTTATTCGTTCACCGTGACCACGATCTCGCCTATTGCCTCGGTGAAAGCGAATTATTGGAGAGAGCACGGCCTGACGAGAGACGTTTGGCGCCGTTTTATTCGTTCACCGTGTCCACGATCTCGCCTATTGCCTCGGTGAAAGCGAATTATTGGAGAGAGCACGGCCTGACGAGAGACGTTCGGCGCGGTTTTATTCGTTCACCGTGACCACGATCTCGCCTATTGCCTCGGTGAAAGCGAATTATTGGAGAGAGCACGGCCTGACGAGAGACGTTTGGCGCGGTTTTATTCGTTCACCGTGACCACGATCTCGCCTATTGCCTCGGTGAAAGCGAATTATTGAATAGAGCACGGCCTGACGAGAGACGTTTGGCGCGGTTTTATTCGTTCACCGTGACCACGATCTCGCCTATTGCCTCGGTGAAAGCGAATTATTGGAGAGAGCACGGCCTGACGAGAGACGTTTGGCGCCGTTTTATTCGTTCACCGTGACCACGACCTCGCCTATTGCCTCGGTGAAAGCGAATTATTGGAGAGAGCACGGCCTGACGAGAGACGTTCGGCGCGGTTTTATTCGTTCACCGTGACCACGATCTCGCCTATTGCCTCGGTGAAAGCGAATTATTGGAGAGAGCACGGCCTGACGAGAGACGTTTGGCGCCGTTTTATTCGTTCACCGTGACCACGATCTCGCCTATTGCCATGGTGAAAGCGAATTATTGGAGAGAGCACGGCCTGACGAGAGACGTTTGGCGCGGTTTTATTCGTTCACCGTGACCACGATCTCGCCTATTGCCTCGGTGAAAGCGAATTATTGGAGAGAGCACGGCCTGACGAGAGACGTTTGGCGCGGTTTTAGTCGTTCACCGTGACCACGATCTCGCCTATTGCCTCGGTGAAAGCGAATTATTGGAGAGAGCACGGCCTGACGAGAGACGTTTGGCGCCGTTTTATTCGTTCACCGTGACCACGATCTCGCCTATTGCCTCGGTGAAAGCGAATTATTGGAGAGAGCACGGCCTGACGAGAGACGTTTGGCGCGGTTTTATTCGTTCACCGTGACCACGATCTCGCCTATTGCCTCGGTGAAAGCGAATTATTGGAGAGAGCACGGCCTGACGAGAGACGTTTGGCGCCGTTTTATTCGTTCACCGTGACCACGATCTCGCCTATTGCCTCGGTGAAAGCGAATTATTGGAGAGAGCACGGCCTGACGAGAGACGTTTGGCGCGGTTTTATTCGTTCACCGTGACCACGATCTCGCCTATTGCCTCGGTGAAAGCGAATTATTGGAGAGAGCACGGCCTGACGAGAGACGTTTGGCGCCGTTTTATTCGTTCACCGTGACCACGATCTCGCCTATTGCCTCGGTGAAAGCGAATTATTGGAGAGAGCACGGCCTGACGAGAGACGTTTGGCGCGGTTTTATTCGTTCACCGTGACCACGATCTCGCCTATTGCCTCGGTGAAAGCGAATTTTTGGAGAGAGCACGGCCTGACGAGAGACTTTCGGCGCGGTTTTATTCGTTCACCGTGACCACGATCTCGCCTATTGCCTCGGTGAAAGCGAATTATTGGAGAGAGCACGGCCTGACGAGAGACGTTTGGCGCCGTTTTATTCGTTCACCGTGACCACGATTTCGCCTATTGCCTCGGTGATAGCGAATTATTGGAGAGAGCACGGCCTGACGAGAGACGTTCGGCGCGGTTTTATTCGTTCACCGTGACCACGATCTCGGCTATTGCCTCGGTGAAAGCGAATTATTGGAGAGAGCACGGCCTGACGAGAGACGTTCGGCGCGGTTTTATTCGTTCACCGGGACCACGATCTCGCCTATTGCCTCGGTTGAAAGCGAATTATTGGAGAGAGCACGGCCTGACGAGAGACGTTTGGCGCCGTTTTATTCGTTCACCGTGACCACGATCTCGGCTATTGCCTCGGTGAAAGCGAATTATTGGAGAGAGCACGGCCTGACGAGAGACGTTCGGCGCGGTTTTATTCGTTCACCGTGACCACGATCTCGCCTATTGCCTCGGTGAAAGCGAATTATTGGAGAGAGCACGGCCTGACGAGAGACGTTTGGCGCCGTTTTATTCGTTCACCGTGACCACGATCTCGGCTATTGCGTCGGTGAAAGCGAATTATTGGAGAGAGCACGGCCTGACGAGAGACGTTTGGCGCCGTTTTATTCGTTCACCGTGACCACGATCTCGCCTATTGCCTCGGTGAAAGCGAATTATTGGAGAGAGCACGGCCTGACGAGAGACATTCGGCGCGGTTTTATTCGTTCACCGTGACCACGATCTCGGCTATTGCCTCGGTGAAAGCGAATTATAGGAGAGAGCACGGCCTGACGAGAGACGTTCGGCGCGGTTTTATTCGTTCACCGTGACCACGATCTCGGCTATTGCCTCGGTGAAAGCGAATTATTGGTGAGAGCACGGCCTGACGAGAGACGTTTGGCGGCGTTTTATTCGTTCACCGTGACCACGATCTCGGCTATTGCCTCGGTGAAAGCGAATTATTGGAGAGAGCACGACCTGACGAGATACGTTTGGCGCCGTTTTATTCGTTCACCGTGACCACGATCTCGCCTATTGCCTCGGTGAAAGCGAATTATTGGAGAGAGCACGGCCTGACGAGAGACGTTTGGCGCGGTTTTATTCGTTCACCGTGACCACGATCTCGCCTATTGCCTCGGTGAAAGCGAATTATTGGAGAGAGCACGGCCTGACGAGAGACGTTTGGCGCCGTTTTATTCGTTCACCGTGAGCACGATCTCGCCTATTGCCTCGGTGAAAGCGAATTATTGGAGAGAGCACGGCCTGACGAGAGACGTTTGGCGCGGTTTTATTCGTTCACCGTGACCACGATCTCGCCTATTGCCTCGGTGAAAGCGAATTATTGGAGAGAGCACGGCCTGACGAGAGACGTTTGGCGCGGTTTTATTCGTTCACCGTGACCACGATCTCGGCTATTGCCTCGGTGAAAGCGAATTATTGGAGAGAGCACGGCCTGACGAGAGACGTTTGGCGCCGTTTTATTCGTTCACCGTGACCACGATCTCGGCTATTGCCTCGGTGAAAGCGAATTATTGGAGAGAGCACGGCCTGACGAGAGACGTTCGGCGCGGTTTTATTCGTTCACCGTGACCACGATCTCGGCTATTGCCTCGGTGAAAGCGAATTATTGGAGAGAGCACGGCCTGACGAGAGACGTTTGGCGCCGTTTTATTCGTTCACCGTGACCACGATCTCGGCTATTGCCTCGGTGAAAGCGAATTATTGGAGAGAGCACGGCCTGACGAGAGACTTTCGGCGCGGTTTTATTCGTTCACCGTGACCACGATCTCGGCTATTGCCTCGGTGAAAGCGAATTATTGGAGAGAGCACGGCCTGACGAGAGACGTTCGGCGCGGTTATATTCGTTCACCGTGACCACGATCTCGGCTATTGCCTCGGTGAAAGCGAATTATTGGAGAGAGCACGGCCTAACGAGAGACGTTTGGCGCCGTTTTATTCGTTCACCGTGACCACGATCTCGGCTATTGCCTCGGTGAAAGCGAATTATTGGAGAGAGCACGGCCTGACGAGAGACGTTCGGCGCGGTTTTATTCGTTCACCGTGACCACGATCTCGGCTATTGCTTCGGTGAAAGCGAATTATTGGAGAGAGCACGGCCTGACGAGAGACGTTTGGCGCCGTTTTATTCGTTCACCGTGACCACGATCTCGCCTATTGCCTCGGTGAAAGCGAATTATTGGAGAGAGCACGGCCTGACGAGAGACGTTTGGCGCCGTTTTATTCGTTCACCGTGACCACGATCTGGCCTACTGCCTCGGTGAAAGCGAATTATTGGAGAGAGCACGGCCTGACGAGAGACGTTTGGCGCGGTTTTATTCGTTCACCGTGACCACGATCTCGCCTATTGCCTCGGTGAAAGCGAATTATTGGAGAGAGCACGGCCTGACGAGAGACGTTTGGCGCGGTTTTATTCGTTCACCGTGACCATGATCTCGCCTATTGCCTCGGTGAAAGCGAATTATTGGAGAGAGCACGGCCTGACGAGAGACGTTCGGCGCGGTTTTATTCGTTCACCGTGACCACGATCTCGCCTATTGCCTCGGTGAAAGCGAATTATTGGAGAGAGCACGGCCTGACGAGAGACGTTTGGCGCCGTTTTATTCGTTCACCGTGACCACGATCTCGCCTATTGCCTCGGTGAAAGCGAATTATTGGAGAGAGCACGGCCTGACGAGAGACGTTTGGCGCGGTTTTATTCGTTCACCGTGACCACGATCTCGCCTATTGCCTCGGTGAAAGCGAATTATTGGAGAGAGCACGGCCTGACGAGAGACGTTTGGCGCGGTTTTATTCGTTCACCGTGACCACGATCTCGCCTATTGCCTCGGTGAAAGCGAATTATTGGAGAGAGCACGGCCTGACGAGAGACGTTTGGCGCCGTTTTATTCGTTCACCGTAACCACGATCTCGCCTATTGCCTCGGTGAAAGCGAATTATTGGAGAGAGCACGGCCTGACGAGAGACGTTTGGCGCGGTTTTATTCGTTCACCGTGACCACGATCTCGCCTATTGCCTCGGTGAAAGCGAATTATTGGAGAGAGCACGGCCTGACGAGAGACGTTTGGCGCGGTTTTATTCGTTCACCGTGACCACGATCTCGCCTATTGCCTCGGTGAAAGCGAATTATTGGAGAGAGCACGGCCTGACGAGAGACGTTTGGCGCCGTTTTATTCGTTCACCGTAACCACGATCTCGCCTATTGCCTCGGTGAAAGCGAATTATTGGAGAGAGCACGGCCTGACGAGAGACGTTCGGCGCGGTTTTATTCGTTCACCGTGACCACGATCTCGCCTATTGCCTCGGTGAAAGCGAATTATTGGAGAGAGCACGGCCTGACGAGAGACCTTTGGCGCGGTTTTATTCGTTCACCGTGACCACGATCTCGCCAATTGCCTCGGTGAAAGCGAATTATTGGAGAGAGCACGGCCTGACGAGAGACGTTTGGCGCGGTTTTATTCGTTCACCGTGACCACGATCTCGCCTATTGCCTCGGTGAAAGCGAATTATTGGAGAGAGCACGGCCTGACGAGAGACGTTTGGCGCCGTTTTATTCGTTCACCGTGACCACGATCTCGCCTATTGCCTCGGTGAAAGCGAATTATTGGAGAGAGCACGGCCTGACGAGAGACGTTTGGCGCCGTTTTATTCGTTCACCGTGACCACGATCTCGCCTATTGCCTCGGTGAAAGCGAATTATTGGAGAGAGCACGGCCTGACGAGAGACGTTTGGCGCCGTTTTATTCGTTCACCGTGACCACGATCTCGCCTATTGCCTCGGTGACAGCGAATTATTGGAGAGAGCACGGCCTGACGAGAGACGTTTGGCGCGGTTTTATTCGTTCACCGTGACCACAATCTCGCCTATTGCCTCGGTGAAAGCGAAGTATTGGAGAGAGCACGGCCTGACGAGAGACGTTTGGCGCGGTTTTATTCGTTCACCGTGACCACGATCTCGCCTATTGCTTCGGTGAAAGCGAATTATTGGAGAGAGCACGGCCTGACGAAAGACGTTTGGCGCCGTTTTATTCGTTCACCGTGTCCACGATCTCGCCTATTGCCTCGGTGAAAGCGAATTATTGGAGAGAGCACGGCCTGACGAGAGACGTTCGGCGCGGTTTTATTCGTTCACCGTGACCACGATCTCGCCTATTGCCTCGGTGAAAGCGAATTATTGGAGAGAGCACGGCCTGACGAGAGACGTTTGGCGCGGTTTTATTCGTTCACCGTGACCACGATCTCGCCTATTGCCTCGGTGAAAGCGAATTATTGGAGAGAGCACGGCCTGACGAGAGACGTTTGGCGCGGTTTTATTCGTTCACCGTGACCACGATCTCGCCTATTGCCTCGGTGAAAGCGAATTATTGGAGAGAGCACGGCCTGACGAGAGACGTTTGGCGCCGTTTTATTCGTTCACCGTGACCACGATCTCGCCTATTGCCTCGGTGAAAGCGAATTATTGGAGAGAGCACGGCCTGACGAGAGACGTTCGGCGCGGTTTATTCGTTCACCGTGACCACGATCTCGCCTATTGCCTCGGTGAAAGCGAATTATTGGAGAGAGCACGGCCTGACGAGAGACGTTTGGCGCCGTTTTATTCGTTCACCGTGACCACGATCTCGCCTATTGCCTCGGTGAAAGCGAATTATTGGAGAGAGCACGGCCTGACGAGAGACGTTTGGCGCGGTTTTATTTGTTCACCGTGACCACGATCTCGCCTATTGCCTCTGTGAAAGCGAATTATTGGTGAGAGCACGGCATGACGAGAGACGTTTGGCGCGGTTTTATTCGTTCACCGTGACCACGATCTCGCCTATTGCCTCGGTGAAAGCGAATTATTGGAGAGAGCACGGCCTGACGAGAGACGTTTGGCGCCGTTTTATTCGTTCACCGTGACCACGATCTCGCCTATTGCCTCGGTGAAAGCGAATTATTGGAGAGAGCACGGCCTGACGAGAGACGTTTGGCGCGGTTTTATTCGTTCACCGTGACCACGATCTCGCCTATTGCCTCGGTGAAAGCGAATTATTGGAGAGAGCACGGCCTGACGAGAGACGTTTGGCGCCGTTTTATTCGTTCACCGTGACCACGATCTCGCCTATTGCCTCGGTGAAAGCGAATTATTGGAGAGAGCACGGCCTGACGAGAGACGTTTGGCGCGGTTTTATTCGTTCACCGTGACCACGATCTCGCCTATTGCCTCGGTGAAAGCGAATTATTGGAGAGAGCACGGCCTGACGAGAGACGTTTGGCGCCGTTTTATTCGTTCACCGTGACCACGATCTCGCCTATTGCCACGGTGAAAGCGAATTATTGGAGAGAGCACGGCCTGACGAGAGACGTTTGGCGCGGTTTTATTCGTTCACCGTGACCACGATCTCGCCTATTGCCTCGGTGAAAGCGAATTTTTGGAGAGAGCACGGCCTGACGAGAGACTTTCGGCGCGGTTTTATTCGTTCACCGTGACCACGATCTCGCCTATTGCCTCGGTGAAAGCGAATTATTGGAGAGAGCACGGCCTGACGAGAGACGTTTGGCGCCGTTTTATTCGTTCACCGTGACCACGATCTCGCCTATTGCCTCGGTGAAAGCGAATTATTGGAGAGAGCACGGCCTGACGAGAGACGTTCGGCGCGGTTTTATTCGTTCACCGTGACCACGATCTCGGCTATTGCCTCGGTGAAAGCGAATTATTGGAGAGAGCACGGCCTGACGAGAGACGTTCGGCGCGGTTTTATTCGTTCACCGTGACCACGATCTCGCCTATTGCCTCGGTGAAAGCGAATTATTTGAGAGAGCACGGCCTGACGAGAGCCGTTTGGCGCCGTTTTATTCGTTCACCGTGACCACGATCTCGGCTATTGCCTCGGTGAAAGCGAATTATTGGAGAGAGCACGGCCTGACGAGAGACGTTTGGCGCCGTTTTATTCGTTCACCGTGACCACGATCTCGCCTATTGCCTCGGTGAAAGCGAATTATTGGAGAGAGCACGGCCTGACGAGAGACGTTTGGCGCCGTTTTATTCGTTCACCGTGACCACGATCTCGGCTATTGCCTCGGTGAAAGCGAATTATTGGAGAGAGCACGGCCTGACGAGAGACATTCGGCGCGGTTTTATTCGTTCACCGTGACCACGATCTCGGCTATTGCCTCGGTGAAAGCGAATTATTGGAGAGAGCACGGCCTGACGAGAGACGTTCGGCGCGGTTTTATTCGTTCACCGTGACCACGATCTCGGCTATTGCCTCGGTGAAAGCGAATTATTGGAGAGAGCACGGCCTGACGAGAGACGTTTGGCGGCGTTTTATTCGTTCACCGTGACCACGATCTCGGCTATTGCCTCGGTGAAAGCGAATTATTGGAGAGAGCACGGCCTGACGAGAGACGTTCGGCGCGGTTTTATTCGTTCACCGTGACCACGATCTCGGCTATTGCCTCGGTGAAAGCGAATTATTGGAGAGAGCACGGCCTGACGAGAGACGTTTGGCGCCGTTTTATTCGTTCACCGTGACCACGATCTCGCCTATTGCCTCGGTGAAAGCGAATTATTGGAGAGAGCACGGCCTGACGAGAGACGTTTGGCGCCGTTTTATTCGTTAACCGTGACCACGATCTCGCCTATTGCCTCGGTGAAAGCGAATTATTGGAGAGAGCACGGCCTGACGAGAGACGTTTGGCGCGGTTTTATTCGTTCACCGTGACCACGATCTCGCCTATTGCCTCGGTAAAAGCGAATTATTGGAGAGGGCACGGCCTGACGAGAGACGTTTGGTGCGGTTTTATTCGTTCACCGTGACCACGATCTCGCCTATTGCCTCGGTGAAAGCGAATTATTGGAGAGAGCACGGCCTGACGAGAGACGTTCGGCGCGGTTTTATTCGTTCACCGTGACCACGATCTCGCCTATTGCCTCGGTGAAAGCGAATTATTGGAGAGAGCACGGCCTGACGAGAGACGTTTGGCGCCGTTTTATTCGTTCACCGTGACCACGATCTCGCCTATTGCCTCGGTGAAAGCGAATTATTGGAGAGATCACGGCCTGACGAGAGACGTTTGGCGCGGTTTTATTCGTTCACCGTGACCACGATCTCGCCTTTTGCCTCGGTGAAAGCGAATTATTGGAGAGAGCACGGCCTGACGAGAGACGTTTGGCGCGGTTTTATTCGTTCACCGTGACCACGATCTCGCCTATTGCCTCGGTGAAAGCGAATTATTGGAGAGAGCACGGCCTGACGAGAGATGTTTGGCGCCGTTTTATTCGTTCCCCGTGACCACGATCTCGCCTATTGCCTCGGTGAAAGCGAATTATTGGAGAGAGCACGGCCTGACGAGAGACGTTTGGCGCGGTTTTATTCGTTCACCGTGACCACGATCTCGCCTATTGCCTCGGTGAAAGCGAATTATTGGAGAGAGCACGGCCTGACGAGAGACGTTTGGCGCGGTTTTATTCGTTCACCGTGACCACGATCTCGCCTATTACCTCGGTGAAAGCGAATTATTGGAGAGAGCACGGCCTGACGAGAGACGTTTGGCGCCGTTTTATTCGTTCACCGTGACCACGATCTCGCCTATTGCCTCGGTGAAAGCGACTTATTGGAGAGAGCACGGCCTTACGAGAGACGTTCGGCGCGGTTTTATTCGTTCACCGTGACCACGATCTCGCCTATTGCCTCGGTGAAAGCGAATTATTGGAGAGAGCACGGCCTGACGAGAGACGTTTGGCGCCGTTTTATTCGTTCACCGTGACCACGATCTCGCCTATTGCCTCGGAGAAAGCGAATTATTGGAGAGAGCACGGCCTGACGAGAGACGTTCGGCGCGGTTTTATTCGTTCACCGTGACCACGATCTCGCCTATTGCCTCGGTGAAAGCGAATTATTGGAGAGAGCACGGCCTGACGAGAGACGTTTGGCGCCGTTTTATTCGTTCACCGTGACCACGATCTCGCCTATTGCCTCGGTGAAAGCGAATTATTGGAGAGAGCACGGCCTGACGAGAGACGTTCGGCGCGGTTTTATTCGTTCACCGTGACCACGATCTCGGCTATTGCCTCGGTGAAAGCGAATTATTGGAGAGAAAACGGCCTGACGAGAGACGTTTGGCGCCGTTTTATTCGTTCACCGTGACCACGATCTCGCCTATTGCCTCGGTGAAAGCGAATTATTGGAGAGAGCACGGCCTGACGAGAGACGTTTGGCGCCGTTTTATTCGTTAACCGTGACCACGATCTCGCCTATTGCCTCGGTGAAAGCGAATTATTGGAGAGAGCACGGCCTGACGAGAGACGTTTGGCGCGGTTTTATTCGTTCACCGTGACCACGATCTCGCCTATTGCCTCGGTGAAAGCGAATTATTGGAGAGGGCACGGCCTGACGAGAGACGTTTGGCGCGGTTTTATTCGTTCACCGTGACCACGATCTCGCCTATTGCCTCGGTGAAAGCGAATTATTGGAGAGAGCACGGCCTGACGAGAGACGTTCGGCGCGGTTTTATTCGTTCACCGTGACCACGATCTCGCCTATTGCCTCGGTGAAAGCGAATTATTGGAGAGAGCACGGCCTGACGAGAGACGTTTGGCGCCGTTTTATTCGTTCACCGTGACCACGATCTCGCCTATTGCCTCGGTGAAAGCGAATTATTGGAGAGATCACGGCCTGACGAGAGACGTTTGGCGCGGTTTTATTCGTTCACCGTGACCACGATCTCGCCTATTGCCTCGGTGAAAGCGAATTATTGGAGAGAGCACGGCCTGACGAGAGACGTTTGGCGCGGTTTTATTCGGTTCACCGTGACCACGATCTCGCCTATTGCCTCGGTGAAAGCGAATTATTGGAGAGAGCACGGCCTGACGAGAGATGTTTGGCGCCGTTTTATTCGTTCACCGTGACCACGATCTCGCCTATTGCCTCGGTGAAAGCGAATTATTGGAGAGAGCACGGCCTGACGAGAGACGTTTGGCGCGGTTTTATTCGTTCACCGTGACCACGATCTCGCCTATTGCCTCGGTGAAAGCGAATTATTGGAGAGAGCACGGCCTGACGAGAGACGTTTGGCGCGGTTTTATTCGTTCACCGTGACCACGATCTCGCCTATTGCCTCGGTGAAAGCGAATTATTGGAGAGAGCACGGCCTGACGAGAGACGTTTGGCGCCGTTTTATTCGTTCACCGTGACCACGATCTCGCCTATTGCCTCGGTGAAAGCGACTTATTGGAGAGAGCACGGCCTGACGAGAGACGTTCGGCGCGGTTTTATTCGTTCACCGTGACCACGATCTCGCCTATTGCCTCGGTGAAAGCGAATTATTGGAGAGAGCACGGCCTGACGAGAGACGTTTGGCGCCGTTTTATTCGTTCACCGTGACCACGATCTCGCCTATTGCCTCGGAGAAAGCGAATTATTGGAGAGAGCACGGCCTGACGAGAGACGTTCGGCGCGGTTTTATTCGTTCACCGTGACCACGATCTCGCCTATTGCCTCGGTGAAAGCGAATTATTGGAGAGAGCACGGCCTCACGAGAGACGTTTGGCGCCGTTTTATTCGTTCACCGTGACCACGATCTCGCCTATTGCCTCGGTGAAAGCGAATTATTGGAGAGAGCACGGCCTGACGAGAGACGTTTGGCGCGGTTTTATTCGTTCACCGTGACCACGATCTCGCCTATTGCCTCGGTGAAAGCGAATTATTGGAGAGAGCACGGCCTGACGAGAGACGTTTGGCGCGGTTTTATTCGTTCACCGTGACCACGATATCGCCTATTGCCTCGGTGAAAGCGAATTATTGGAGAGAGCACGGCCTGACGAGAGACGTTTTGCGCCGTTTTATTCGTTCACCGTGACCACGATCTCGCCTATTGCCTTGGTGAAAGCGAATTATTGGAGAGAGCACGGCCTGACGAGAGACGTTTGGCGCGGTTTTATTCGTTCACCGTGACCACGATCTCGCCTATTGCCTCGGTGAAAGCGAATTATTGGAGAGAGCACGGCCTGACGAGAGACGTTTGGCGCGGTTTTATTCGTTCACCGTCACCACGATCTCGCCTATTGCCTCGGTGAAAGCGAATTATTGGAGAGAGCACGGCCTGACGAGAGACGTTTGGCGCCGTTTTATTCGTTCACCGTGACCACGATCTCGCCTATTGCCTCGGTGAAAGCGAATTATTGGAGAGAGCACGGCCTGACGAGAGACGTTTGGCGCCGTTTTATTCGTTCACCGTGACCACGATCTCGCCTATTGCCTCGGTGAAAGCGAATTATTGGAGAGAGCACGGCCTGACGAGAGACGTTTGGCGCCGTTTTATTCGTTCACCGTGACCACGATCTCGCCTATTGCCTCGGTGAAAGCGAATTATTGGAGAGAGCACGGCCTGACGAGAGACGTTTGGCGCGGTTTTATTCGTTCACCGTGACCACGATCTCGCCTATTGCCTCGGTGAAAGCGAATTATTGGAGAGAGGACGGCCTGACGAGAGACGTTTGGCGCCGTTTTATTCGTTAACCGTGACCACGATCTCGCCTATTGCCTCGGTGAAAGCGAATTATTGGAGAGAGCACGGCCTGACGAGAGACGTTTGGCGCGGTTTTATTCGTTCACCGTGACCACGATCTCGCCTATTGCCTCGGTGAAAGCGAATTATTGGAGAGGGCACGGCCTGACGAGAGACGTTTGGCGCGGTTTTATTCGTTCACCGTGACCACGATCTCGCCTATTGCCTCGGTGAAAGCGAATTATTGGAGAGAGCACGGCCTGACGAGAGACGTTCGGCGCGGTTTTATTCGTTCACCGTGACCACGATCTCGCCTATTGCCTCGGTGAAAGCGAATTATTGGAGAGAGCACGGCCTGACGAGAGACGTTTGGCGCCGTTTTATTCGTTCACCGTGACCACGATCTCGCCTATTGCCTCGGTGAAAGCGAATTATTGGAGAGATCACGGCCTGACGAGAGACGTTTGGCGCGGTTTTATTCGTTCACCGTGACCACGATCTCGCCTATTGCCTCGGTGAAAGCGAATTATTGGAGAGAGCACGGCCTGACGAGAGACGTTTGGCGCGGTTTTATTCGTTCACCGTGACCACGATCTCGCCTATTGCCTCGGTGAAAGCGAATTATTGGAGAGAGCACGGCCTGACGAGAGATGTTTGGCGCCGTTTTATTCGTTCACCGTGACCACGATCTCGCCTATTGCCTCGGTGAAAGCGAATTATTGGAGAGAGCACGGCCTGACGAGAGACGTTTGGCGCGGTTTTATTCGTTCACCGTGACCACGATCTCGCCTATTGCCTCGGTGAAAGCGAATTATTGGAGAGAGCACGGCCTGACGAGAGACGTTTGGCGCGGTTTTATTCGTTCACCGTGACCACGATCTCGCCTATTGCCTCGGTGAAAGCGAATTATTGGAGAGAGCACGGCCTGACGAGAGACGTTTGGCGCCGTTTTATTCGTTCACCGTGACCACGATCTCGCCTATTGCCTCGGTGAAAGCGACTTATTGGAGAGAGCACGGCCTGACGAGAGACGTTCGGCGCGGTTTTATTCGTTCACCGTGACCACGATCTCGCCTATTGCCTCGGTGAAAGCGAATTATTGGAGAGAGCACGGCCTGACGAGAGACGTTTGGCGCCGTTTTATTCGTTCACCGTGACCACGATCTCGCCTATTGCCTCGGAGAAAGCGAATTATTGGAGAGAGCACGGCCTGACGAGAGACGTTCGGCGCGGTTTTATTCGTTCACCGTGACCACGATCTCGCCTATTGCCTCGGTGAAAGCGAATTATTGGAGAGAGCACGGCCTCACGAGAGACGTTTGGCGCCGTTTTATTCGTTCACCGTGACCACGATCTCGCCTATTGCCTCGGTGAAAGCGAATTATTGGAGAGAGCACGGCCTGACGAGAGACGTTTGGCGCGGTTTTATTCGTTCACCGTGACCACGATCTCGCCTATTGCCTCGGTGAAAGCGAATTATTGGAGAGAGCACGGCCTGACGAGAGACGTTTGGCGCGGTTTTATTCGTTCACCGTGACCACGATATCGCCTATTGCCTCGGTGAAAGCGAATTATTGGAGAGAGCACGGCCTGACGAGAGACGTTTTGCGCCGTTTTATTCGTTCACCGTGACCACGATCTCGCCTATTGCCTTGGTGAAAGCGAATTATTGGAGAGAGCACGGCCTGACGAGAGACGTTTGGCGCGGTTTTATTCGTTCACCGTGACCACGATCTCGCCTATTGCCTCGGTGAAAGCGAATTATTGGAGAGAGCACGGCCTGACGAGAGACGTTTGGCGCGGTTTTATTCGTTCACCGTCACCACGATCTCGCCTATTGCCTCGGTGAAAGCGAATTATTGGAGAGAGCACGGCCTGACGAGAGACGTTTGGCGCCGTTTTATTCGTTCACCGTGACCACGATCTCGCCTATTGCCTCGGTGAAAGCGAATTATTGGAGAGAGCACGGCCTGACGAGAGACGTTTGGCGCCGTTTTATTCGTTCACCGTGACCACGATCTCGCCTATTGCCTCGGTGAAAGCGAATTATTGGAGAGAGCACGGCCTGACGAGAGACGTTTGGCGCCGTTTTATTCGTTCACCGTGACCACGATCTCGCCTATTGCCTCGGTGAAAGCGAATTATTGGAGAGAGCACGGCCTGACGAGAGACGTTTGGCGCGGTTTTATTCGTTCACCGTGACCACGATCTCGCCTATTGCCTCGGTGAAAGCGAATTATTGGAGAGAGGACGGCCTGACGAGAGACGTTTGGCGCCGTTTTATTCGTTCACCGTGACCACGATCTCGCCTATTGCCTCGGTAAAAGCGAATTATTGGAGAGAGCACGGCCTGACGAGAGACGTTTGGCGCGGTTTTATTCGTTCACCGTGACCACGATCTCGCCTATTGCCTCGGTGAAAGCGAATTATTGGAGAGAAAACGGCCTGACGAGAGACGTTTGGCGCGGTTTTATTCGTTCACCGTGACCACGATCTCGCCTATTGCCTCGGTGAAAGCGAATTATTGGAGAGAGCACGGCCTGACGAGAGACGTTTGGCGCCGTTTTATTCGTTCACCGTGACCACGATCTCGCCTATTGCCTCGGTGAAAGCGAATTATTGGAGAGAGCACGGCCTGACGAGAGACGTTTGGCGCGGTTTTATTCGTTCACCGTGACCACGATCTCGCCTATTGCCTCGGTGAAAGCGAATTATTGGAGAGAGCACGGCCTGACGAGAGACGTTTGGCGCGGTTTTATTCGTTCACCGTGACCAGGATCTCGCCTATTGCCTCGGTGAAAGCGAATTATTGGAGAGAGCACGGCCTGACGAGAGACGTTTGGCGCCGTTTTATTCGTTCACCGTGACCACGATCTCGCCTATTGCCTCGGTGAAAGCGAATTATTGGAGAGAGCACGGCCTGACGAGAGACGTTTGGCGCCGTTTTATTCGTTCACCGTGACCACGATCTCGCCTATTGCCTCGGTGAAAGCGAATTATTGGAGAGAGCACGGCCTGACGAGAGACGTTTGGCGCGGTTTTATTCGTTCACCGTGACCACGATCTCGCCTATTGCCTCGGTGAAAGCGAATTATTGGAGAGAGCACGGCCTGACGAGAGACGTTTGGCGCCGTTTTATTCGTTCACCGTGACCACGATCTCGCCTATTGCCTCGGTGAAAGCGAATTATTGGAGAGAGCACGGCCTGACGAGAGACGTTTGGCGCGGTTTTATTCGTTCACCGTGACCACGATCTCGCCTATTGCCTCGGTGAAAGCGAATCATTGGAGAGAGCACGGCCTGACGAGAGACGTTCGGCGCGGTTTTATTCGTTCACCGTGACCACGATCTCGCCTATTGCCTCGGTGAAAGCGAATTATTGGAGAGAGCACTGCCTGACGAGAGACGTTTGGCGCCGTTTTATTCGTTCACCGTGACCACGATCTCGCCTATTGCCTCGGTGAAAGCGAATTATTGGAGAGAGCACGGCCTGACGAGAGACGTTCGGCGCGGTTTTAATCGTTCACCGTGACCACGATCTCGCCTATTGCCTCGGTGAAAGCGAATTATTGGAGAGAGCACGGCCTGACGAGAGACGTTTGGCGCCGTTTTATTCGTTCACCGTGACCACGATCTCGCCTATTGCCTCGGTGAAAGCGAATTATTGGAGAGAGCACGGCCTGACGAGAGACGTTCGGCGCGGTTTTATTCGTTCACCGTGACCACGATCTCGCCTATTGCCTCGGTGAAAGCGAATTATTGGAGAGAGCACGGCCTGACGAGAGACGTTTGGCGCCGTTTTATTCGTTCACCGTGACCACGATCTCGCCTATTGCCTCGGTGAAAGCGAATTATTGGAGAGAGCACGGCCTGACGAGAGACGTTTTGCGCGGTTTTATTCGTTCACCGTGACCACGATCTCGCCTATTGCCTCGGTGAAAGCGAATTATTGGAGAGAGCACGGCCTGACGAGAGACGTTTGGCGCGGTTTTATTCGTTCACCGTGACCACGATCTCGCCTATTGCCTCGCTGAAAGCGAATTATTGGAGAGAGCACGGCCTGCCGAGAGACGTTTGGCGCCGTTTTATTCGTTCACTGTGACCACGATCTCGCCTATTGCCTCGGTGAAAGCGAATTATTGGAGAGAGCCCGGCCTGACGAGAGACGTTTGGCGCGGTTTTATTCGTTCACCGTGACCACGATCTCGCCTATTGCCTCGGTGAAAGCGAATTATTG
Source organism: Ixodes scapularis (assembly GCF_016920785.2). Lineage (NCBI taxonomy): Eukaryota > Metazoa > Arthropoda > Arachnida > Ixodida > Ixodidae > Ixodes > Ixodes scapularis. The sequence goes on along the minus strand of NW_024610366.1, from coordinate 26,491 downwards.
GAGAGAGCACGGCCTGACGAGAGACGTTTGGCGCGGTTTTATTCGTTCACCGTGACTACGATCTCGCCTATTGCCTCGGTGAAAGCGAATTATTGGAGAGAGCACGGCCTGACGAGAGACGTTCGGCGCGGTTTTATTCGTTCACCGTGACCACGATCTCGCCTATTGCCTCGGTGAAAGCGAATTATTGGAGAGAGCACGGCCTGACGAGAGACGTTTGGCGCCGTTTTATTCGTTCACCGTGACCACGATCTCGCCTATTGCCTCGGTGAAAGCGAATTATTGGAGAGAGCACGGCCTGACGAGAGACGTTTGGCGCGGTTTTATTCGTTCACCGTGACCACGATCTTGCCTATTGCCTCGGTGAAAGCGAATTATTGGAGAGAGCACGGCCTGACGAGAGACGTTTGGCGCGGTTTTATTCGTTCACCGTGACCACGATCTCGCCTATTGCCTCGGTGAAAGCGAATTATTGGAGAGAGCACGGCCTGACGAGAGACGTTTGGCGCGGTTTTATTCGTTCACCGTGACCACGATCTCGGCTATTGCCTCGGTGAAAGCGAATTATTGGAGAGAGCACGGCCTGACGAGAGACGTTCGGCGTGGTTTTATTCGTTCACCGTGACCACGATCTCGCCTATTGCCTCGGTGAAAGCGAATTATTGGAGAGAGCACGGCCTGACGAGAGACGTTTGGCGCGGTTTTATTCGTTCACCGTGACCACGATCTCGCCTATTGCCTCGGTGAAAGCGAATTATTGGAGAGAGCACGGCCTGACGAGAGACGTTTGGCGCGGTTTTATTCGTTCACCGTGACCACGATCTCGCCTATTGCCTCGGTGAAAGCGAATTATTGGAGAGAGCACGGCCTGACGAGAGACGTTTGGCGCGGTTTTATTCGTTCACCGTGACCACGATCTCGCCTATTGCCTCGGTGAAAGCGAATTATTGGAGAGAGCACGGCCTGACGAGAGACGTTCGGCGCGGTTTTATTCGTTCACCGTGAACACGATCTCGCCTATTGCTTCGGTGAAAGCGAATTATTGGAGAGAGCACGGCCTGACGAGAGACGTTTGGCGCCGTTTTATTCGTTCACCGTGACCACGATCTCGCCTATTGCCTCGGTGAAAGCGAATTATTGGAGAGAGCACGGCCTGACGAGAGACGTTTGGCGCGGTTTTATTCGTTCACCGTGACCACGATCTCGCCTATTGCCTCGGTGAAAGCGAATTATTGGAGAGAGCACGGCCTGATGAGAGACGTTTGGCGCGGTTTTATTCGTTCACCGTGACCACGATCTCGCCTATTGCCTCGGTGAAAGCGAATTATTGGAGAGAGCACGGCCTGACGAGAGACGTTTGGCGCGGTTTTATTCGTTCATTGTGACCCCGATCTCGGCTATTGCCTCGGTGAAAGCGAATTATTGGAGAGAGCACGGCCTGACGAGAGACGTTCGGCGCGGTTTTATTCGTTCACCGTGACCACGATCTCGGCTATTGCCTCGGTGAAAGCGAATTATTGGAGAGAGCACGGCCTGACGAGAGACGTTTGGCGCCGTTTTATTCGTTCACCGTGACCACGATCTCGGCTATTGCCTCGGTGAAAGCGAATTATTGGAGAGAGCACGGCCTGACGAGAGACGTTTGGCGCCGTTTTATTCGTTCACCGTGACCACGATCTCGGCTATTGCCTCGGTGAAAGCGAATTATTGGAGAGAGCACGGCCTGACGAGAGACGTTCGGCGCGGTTTTATTCGTTCACCGTGACCACGATCTCGGCTATTGCCTCGGTGAAAGCGAATTATTGGAGAGAGCACGGCCTGACGAGAGACGTTTGGCGCCGTTTTATTCGTTCACCGTGACCACGATCTCGGCTATTGCCTCGGTGAAAGCGAATTATTGGAGAGAGCACGGCCTGACGAGAGACGTTCGGCGCGGTTTTATTCGTTCACCGTGACCACGATCTCGGCTATTGCCTCGGTAAAAGCGAATTATTGGAGAGAGCACGGCCTGACGAGAGACGTTTGGCGAAGTTTTATTCGTTCACCGTGACCACGATCTCGGCTATTGCCTCGGTGAAAGCGAATTATTGGAGAGAGCACGGCCTGACGAGAGACGTTTGGCGCCGTTTTATTCGTTCGCCGTGACCACGATCTCGGCTATTGCCTCGGTGAAAGCGAAATATTGGAGAGAGCACGGCCTGACGAGAGACGTTCGGCGCGGTTTTATTCGTTCACCGTGACCACGATCTCGGCTATTGCCTCGGTGAAAGCGAATTATTGGAGAGAGCACGGCCTGACGAGAGACGTTTGGCGCCGTTATATTCGTTCACCGTGACCACGATCTCGGCTATTGCCTCGGTGAAAGCGAATTATTGGAGAGAGCACGGCCTGACGAGAGACGTTCGGCGCGGTTTTATTCGTTCACCGTGACCACGATCTCGGCTATTGCCTCGGTGAAAGCGAATTATTGGAGAGAGCACGGCCTGACGAGAGACGTTTGGCGCCGTTTTATTCGTTCACCGTGACCACGATCTCGGCTATTGCCTCGGTGAAAGCGAATTATTGGAGAGAGCACGGCCTGACGAGAGACGTTCGGCGCGCTTTTATTCGTTCACCGTGACCACGATCTCGGCTATTGCCTCGGTGAAAGCGAATTATTGGAGAGAGCACGGCCTGACGAGAGACGTTCGGCGCGGTTTTATTCGTTCACCGTGACCACGATCTCGGCTCTTGCCTCGGTGAAAGCGAATTATTGGAGAGAGCACGGCCTGACGAGAGACGTTTGGCGCCGTTTTATTCGTTCACCGTGACCACGATCTCGGCTATTGCCTCGGTGAAAGCGAATTATTGGAGAGAGCACGGCCTGACGAGAGACGTTTGGCGCCGTTTTATTCGTTCACCGTGACCACGATCTCGGCTATTGCCTCGGTGAAAGCGAATTATTGGAGAGAGCACGGCCTGACGAGAGACGTTCGGCGCGGTTTTATTCGTTCACCGTGACCACGATCTCGGCTATTGCCTCGGTGAAAGCGAATTATTGGAGAGAGCACGGCCTGACGAGAGACGTTTGGCGCCGTTTTATTCGTTCACCGTGACCACGATCTCGGCTATTGCCTTGGTGAAAGCGAATTATTGGAGAGAGCACGGCCTGACGAGAGACGTTTGGCGCCGTTTTATTCGTTCACCGTGACCACGATCTCGGCTATTGCCTCGGTGAAAGCGAATTATTGGAGAGAGCACGGCCTGACGAGAGACGTTTGGCGCCGTTTTATTCGTTCACCGTGACCACGATCTCGGCTATTGCCTCGGTGAAAGCGAATTATTGGAGAGAGCACGGCCTGACGAGAGACGTTTGGCGCCGTTTTATTCGTTCACCGTGACCACGATCTCGGCTATTGCCTCGGTGAAAGCGAATTATTGGAGAGAGCACGGCCTGACGAGAGACGTTTGGCGCCGTTTTATTCGTTCACCGTGACCACGATTCGGCTATTGCCTCGGTGAAAGCGAATTATTGGAGAGAGCACGGCCTGACGAGAGACGTTTGGCGCCGTTTTATTCGTTCACCGTGACCACGATCTCGGCTATTGCCTCGGTGAAAGCGTATTATTGGAGAGAGCACGGCCTGACGAGAGACGTTTGGCGCAGTTTTATTCGTTCACCGTGACCACGATCTCGGCTATTGCCTCGGTGAAAGCGAATTATTGGAGAGAGCACGGCCTGACGAGAGACGTTTGGCGCGTTTTATTCGTTCACCGTGACCACGATCTCGCCTATTGCCTCGGTGAAAGCGAATTATTGGAGAGAGCACGGCCTGACGAGAGACGTTTGGCGCCGTTTTATTCGTTCACCGTGACCACGATCTCGCCTATTGCCTCGGTGAAAGCGAATTATTGGAGAGAGCTCGGCCTGACGAGAGACGTTTGGCGCCGTTTTATTCGTTCACCGTGACCACGATCTCGGCTATTGCCTCGGTGAAAGCGAATTATTGGAGAGAGCACGGCCTGACGAGAGACGTTTGGCGCCGTTTTATTCGTTCACCGTGACCACGATCTCGGCTATTGCCTCGGTGAAAGCGAATTATTGGAGAGAGCACGGCCTGACGAGAGACGTTTGGCGCCGTTTTATTCGTTCACCGTGACCACGATCTCGGCTATTGCCTCGGTGAATGCGAATTATTGGAGAGAGCACGGCCTGACGAGAGACGTTTGGCGCCGTTTTATTCGTTCACCGTGACCACGATCTCGGCTATTGCCTCGGTGAAAGCGAATTATTGGAGAGAGCACGGCCTGACGAGAGACGTTCGGCGCGGTTTTATTCGTTCACCGTGACCACGATCTCGGCGATTGCCTCGGTGAAAGCGAATTATTGGAGAGAGCACGGCCTGACGAGAGACATTTGGCGCCGTTTTATTCGTTCACCGTGACCACGATCTCGGCTATTGCCTCGGTGAAAGCGAATTATTGGAGAGAGCACGGCCTGACGAGAGACGTTTGGCGCCGTTTTATTCGTTCACCGTGACCACGATCTCGGCTATTGCCTCGGTGAAAGCGAATTATTGGAGAGAGCACGGCCTGACGAGAGACGTTCGGCGCGGTTTTATTCGTTCACCGTGACCACGATCTCGGCTATTGCCTCGGTGAAAGCGAATTATTGGAGAGAGCACGGCCTGACGAGAGACGTTTGGCGCCGTTTTATTCGTTCACCGTGACGACGATCTCGGCTATTGCCTCGGTGAAAGCGAATTATTGGAGAGAGCACGGCCTGACGAGAGACGTTTGGTGCCGTTTTATTCGTTCACCGTGACCACGATCTCGGCTATTGCCTCGGTGAAAGCGAATTATTGGAGAGAGCACGGCCTGACGAGAGACGTTTGGCGCCGTTTTATTCGTTCACCGTGACCACGATCTCGGCTATTGCCTCGGTGAAAGCGAATTATTGGAGAGAGCACGGCCTGACGAGAGACGTTCGGCGCGGTTTTATTCGTTCACCGTGACCACGATCTCGGCTATTGCCTCGGTGAAAGCAAATTATTGGAGAGAGCACGGCCTGACGAGAGAAGTTTGGCGCTGTTTTATTCGTTCACCGTGACCACGATCTCGGCTATTGCCTCGGTGAAAGCGAATTATTGGAGAGAGCACGGCCTGACGAGAGACGTTTGGCGCAGTTTTATTCGTTCACCGTGACCACGATCTCGGCTATTGCCTCGGTGAAAGCGAATTATTGGAGAGAGCACGGCCTGACGAGAGACTTTTGGCGCCGTTTTATTCGTTCACCGTGACCACGATCTCGGCTATTGCCTCGGTGAAAGCGAATTATTGGAGAGAGCACGGCCTGACGAGAGACGTTTGGCGCCGTTTTATTCGTTCACCGTGACCACGATCTCGGCTATTGCCTCGGTGAAAGCGAATTATTGGAGAGAGCACGGCCTGACGAGAGACGTTTGGCGCCATTTTATTCGTTCACCGTGACCACGATCTCGGCTATTGCCTCGGTGAAAGCGAATTATTGGAGAGAGCACGGCCTGACGAGAGACGTTTGGCGCCGTTTTATTCGTTCACCGTGACCACGATCTCGGCTATTGCCTCAGTGAAAGCGAATTATTGGAGAGAGCACGGCCTGACGAGAGACGTTTGGCGCCGTTTTATTCGTTCACCGTGACCACAATCTCGGCTATTGCCTCGGTGAAAGCGAATTATTGGAGAGAGCACGGCCTGACGAGAGACGTTTGGCGCCGTTTTATTCGTTCACCGTGACCACGATCTCGGCTATTGCCTCGGTGAAAGCGAATTATTGGAGAGAGCACGGCCTGACGAGAGACGTTTGGCGCCGTTTTATTCGTTCACCGTGACCACGATCTCGGCTATTGCCTCGGTGAAAGCGAATTATTGGAGAGAGCACGGCCTGACGAGAGACGTTCGGCGCGGTTTTATTCGTTCACCGTGACCACGATCTCGGCTATTGCCTCGGTGAAAGCGAATTATTGGAGAGAGCACGGCCTGACGAGAGACGTTTGGCGCCGTTTTATTCGTTCACCGTGACCACGATCTCGGCTATTGCCTCGGTGAAAGCGAATTATTGGAGAGAACACGGCCTGACGAGAGACGTTCGGTGCGGTTTTATTCCTTCACCGTGACCACGATCTCGGCTATTGCCTCGGTGAAAGCGAATTATTGGAGAGAGCACGGCCTGACGAGAGACGTTCGGCGCGGTTTTATTTGTTCACCGTGACCACGATCTCGGCTATTGCCTCGGTGAAAGCGAATTATTGGAGAGAGCACGGCCTGACGAGAGACGTTTGGCGCCGTTTTATTCGTTCACCGTGACCACGATCTCGGCTATTGCCTCGGTGAAAGCGAATTATTGGAGAGAGCACGGCCTGACGAGAGACGTTTGGCGCCGTTTCATTCGTTCACCGTGACCACGATCTCGGCTATTGCCTCGGTGAAAGCGAATTATTGGAGAGAGCACGGCCTCACGAGAGACGTTTGGCGCCGTTTTATTCGTTCACCGTGACCACGATCTCGGCTATTGCCTCGGTGAAAGCGAATTATTGGGGAGAGCACGGCCTGACGAGAGACGTTTGGCGCCGTTTTATTCGTTCACCGTGACCACGATCTCGGCTATTGCCTCGGTGAAAGCGAATTATTGGAGAGAGCACGGCCTGACGAGAGACGTTTGGCGCCGTTTTATTCGTTCACCGTGACCACGATCTCGGCTATTGCCTCGGTGAAAGCGAATTATTGGAGAGAGCACGGCCTGACGAGAGACGTTTGGCGCCGTTTTATTCGTTCACCGTGACCACGATCTCGGCTATTGCCTCGGTGAAAGCGAATTATTGGAGAGAGCACGGCCTGACGAGAGACGTTTGGCGCCGTTTTATTCGTTCACCGTGACCGCGATCTCGGCTATTGCCTCGGTGAAAGCGAATTATTGGAGAGAGCACGGCCTGACGAGAGACGTTCGGCGCGGTTTTATTCGTTCACCGTGACCACGATCTCGGCTATTGCCTCGGTGAAAGCGAATTATTGGAGAGAGCACGGCCTGACGAGAGAAGTTTGGCGCCGTTTTATTCGTTCACCGTGACCACGATCTCGGCTATTGCCTCGGTGAAAGCGAATTATTAAAGAGAGCACGGCCTGACGAGAGACGTTCGGCGCGGTTTTATTCGTTCACCGTGACCACGATCTCGGCTATTGCCTCGGTGAAAGCGAATTATTGGAGAGAGCACGGCCTGACGAGAGACGTTCGGCGCGGTTTTATTCGTTCACCGTGACCACGATCTCGGCAATTGCCTCGGTGAAAGCGAATTATTGGAGAGAGCACGGCCTGACGAGAGACGTTTGGCGCCGTTTTATTCGTTCACCGTGACCACGATCTCGGCTATTGCCTCGGTGAAAGCGAATTATTGGAGAGAGCACGGCCTGACGAGAGACGTTTGGCGCCGTTTTATTCGTTCACCGTGACCACGATCTCGGCTATTGCCTCGGTGAAAGCGAATTATTGGAGAGAGCACGGCCTGACGAGAGACGTTTGGCGCCGTTTTATTCGTTCACCGTGACCACGATCTCGGCTATTGCCTCGGTAAAAGCGAATTATTGGAGAGAGCACGGCCTGACGAGAGACGTTTGGCGCCGTTTTATTCGTTCACCGTGACCACGATCTCGGCTATTGCCTCGGTGAAAGCGAATTATTGGAGAGAGCACGGCCTGACGAGAGACGTTTGGCGCCGTTTTATTCGTTCACCGTGACCACGATCTCGGCTATTGCCTCGGTGAAAGCGAATTATTGGAGAGAGCACGGCCTGACGAGAGACGTTTGGCGCCGTTTTATTCGTTCACCGTGACCACGATCTCGGCTATTGCCTCGGTGAAAGCGAATTATTGGAGAGAGCACGGCCTGACGAGAGACGTTCGGCGCGGTTTTATTCGTTCACCGTGACCACGATCTCGGCTATTGCCTCGGTGAAAGCGAATTATTGGAGAGAGCACGGCCTGACGAGAGACGTTTGGCGCCGTTTTATTCGTTCACCGTGACCACGATCTCGGCTATTGCCTCGGTGAAAGCGAATTATTGGAGAGAGCACGGCCTGACGAGAGACGTTTGGCGCCGTTTTATTCGTTCACCGTGACCACGATCTCGGCTATTGCCTCGGTGAAAGCGAATTATTGGAGAGAGCACGGCCTGACGAGAGACGTTCGGCGCGGTTTTATTCGTTCACCGTGACCACGATCTCGGCTATTGCCTCGGTGAAAGCGAATTATTGGAGAGAGCACGGCCTGACGAGAGACGGTTGGCGCCGTTTTATTCGTTCACCGTGACCACGATCTCGGCTATTGCCTCGGTGAAAGCGAATTATTGGAGAGAGCACGGCCTGACGAGAGACGTTTGGCGCCGTTTTATTCGTTCACCGTGACCACGATCTCGGCTATTGCCTCGGTGAAAGCGAATTATTGGAGAGAGCACGGCCTGACGAGAGACGTTCGGCGCGGTTTTATTCGTTCACCGTGACCACGATCTCGGCTATTGCCTCGGTGAAAGCGAATTATTGGAGAGAGCACGGCCTGACGAGAGACGTTTGGCGCCGTTTTATTCGTTCACCGTGACCACGATCTCGGCTATTGCCTCGGTGAAAGCGAATTATTGGAGAGAGCACGGCCTGACGAGAGACGTTTGGCGCCGTTTTATTCGTTCACCGTGACCGCGATCTCGGCTATTGCCTCGGTGAAAGCGAATTATTGGAGAGAGCACGGCCTGACGAGAGACGTTCGGCGCGGTTTTATTCGTTCACCGTGACCACGATCTCGGCTATTGCCTCGGTGAAAGCGAATTATTGGAGAGAGCACGGCCTGACGAGAGACGTTTGGCGCCGTTTTATTCGTTCACCGTGACCACGATCTCGGCTATTGCCTCGGTGAAAGCGAATTATTGGAGAGAGCACGGCCTGACGAGAGGCGTTCGGCGCGGTTTTATTCGTTCACCGTGACCACGATCTCGGCTATTGCCTCGGTGAAAGCGAATTATTGGAGAGAGCACGGCCTGACGAGAGACGTTTGGCGCCGTTTTATTCGTTCACCGTGACCACGATCTCGGCAATTGCCTCGGTGAAAGCGAATTGTTGGAGAGAGCACGGCCTGACGAGAGACGTTTGGCGCCGTTTTATTCGTTCACCGTGACCACGATTTCGGCTATTGCCTCGGTGAAAGCGAATTATTGGAGAGAGCACGGCCTGACGAGAGACGTTCGGCGCGGTTTTATTCGTTCACCGTGACCACGATCTCGGCTATTGCCTCGGTGAAAGCGAATTATTGGAGAGAGCACGGCCTGACGAGAGACGTTTGGCGCCGTTTTATTCGTTCACCGTGACCACGATCTCGGCTATTGCCTCGGTGAAAGCGAATTATTGGAGAGAGCACGGCCTGACGAGAGACGTTCGGCGCGGTTTTATTCGTTCACCGTGACCACGATCTCGGCTATTGCCTCGGTGAAAGCGAATTATTGGAGAGAGCACGGCCTGACGAGAGACGTTCGGCGCGGTTTTATTCGTTCACCGTGACCACGATCTCGGCTATTGCCTCGGTGAAAGCGAATTATTGGAGAGAGCACGGCCTGACGAGAGACGTTCGGCGCGGTTTTATTCGTTCACCGTGACCACGATCTCGGCTATTGCCTCGGTGAAAGCGAATTATTGGAGAGAGCACGGCCTGACGAGAGACGTTCGGCGCGGTTTTATTCGTTCACCGTGACCACGATCTCGGCTATTGCCTCGGTGAAAGCGAATTATTGGAGAGAGCACGGCCTGACGAGAGACGTTTGGCGCCGTTTTATTCGTTAACCGTGACCACGATCTCGGCTATTGCCTCGGTGAAAGCGAATTATTGGAGAGAGCACGGCCTGACGAGAGACGTTTGGCGCGGTTTTATTCGTTCACCGTGACCACGATCTCGGCTATTGCCTCGGTGAAAGCGAATTATTGGAGAGAGCACGGCCTGACGAGAGACGTTCGGCGCGGTTTTATTCGTTCACCGTGACCACGATCTCGGCTATTGCCTCGGTGAAAGCGAATTATTGGAGAGAGCACGGCCTGACGAGAGACGTTCGGCGCGGTTTTATTCGTTCACCGTGACCACGATCTCGGCTATTGCCTCGGTGAAAGCGAATTATTGGAGAGAGCACGGCCTGACGAGAGACGTTCGGCGCGGTTTTATTCGTTCACCGTGACCACGATCTCGGCTATTGCCTCGGTGAAAGCGAATTATTGGAGAGAGCACGGCCTGACGAGAGACGTTCGGCGCGGTTTTATTCGTTCACCGTGACCACGATCTCGGGTATTGCCTCGGTGAAAGCGAATTATTGGAGAGAGCACGGCCTGACGAGAGACGTTCGGCGCGGTTTTATTCGTTCACCGTGACCACGATCTCGGCTATTGCCTCGGTGAAAGCGAATTATTGGAGAGAGCACGGCCTGACGAGAGACGTTCGGCGCGGTTTTATTCGTTCACCGTGACCACGATCTCGGCTATTGCCTCGGTGAAAGCGAATTATTGGAGAGAGCACGGCCTGACGAGAGACGTTCGGCGCGGTTTTATTCGTTCACCGTGACCACGATCTCGGCTATTGCCTCGGTGAAAGCGAATTATTGGAGAGAGCACGGCCTGACGAGAGACGTTCGGCGCGGTTTTATTCGTTCACCGTGACCACGATCTCGGTTATTGCCTCGGTGAAAGCGAATTATTGGAGAGAGCACGGCCTGACGAGAGACGTTTGGCGCCGTTTTATTCGTTCACCGTGACCACGATCTCGGCTATTGCCTCGGTGAAAGCGAATTGTTGGAGAGAGCACGGCCTGACGAGAGACGTTTGGCGCCGTTTTATTCGTTCACCGTGACTACGATTTCGGCTATTGCCTCGGTGAAAGCGAATTATTGGAGAGAGCACGGCCTGACGAGAGACGTTCGGCGCGGTTTTATTCGTTCACCGTGACCACGATCTCGGCTATTGCCTCGGTGAAAGCGAATTATTGGAGAGAGCACGGCCTGACGAGAGACGTTTGGCGCCGTTTTATTCGTTCACCGTGACCACGATCTCGGCTATTGCCTCGGTGAAAGCGAATTATTGGAGAGAGCACGGCCTGACGAGAGACGTTCGGCGCGGTTTTATTCGTTCACCGTGACCACGATCTCGGCTATTGCCTCGGTGAAAGCGAATTATTGGAGAGAGCACGGCCTGACGAGAGACGTTCGGCGCGGTTTTATTCGTTCACCGTGACCACGATCTCGGCTATTGCCTCGGTGAAAGCGAATTATTGGAGAGAGCACGGCCTGACGAGAGACGTTCGGCGCGGTTTTATTCGTTCACCGTGACCACGATCTCGGCTATTGCCTCGGTGAAAGCGAATTATTGGAGAGAGCACGGCCTGACGAGAGACGTTCGGCGCGGTTTTATTCGTTCACCGTGACCACGATCTCGGCTATTGCCTCGGTGAAAGCGAATTATTGGAGAGAGCACGGCCTGACGAGAGACGTTCGGCGCGGTTTTATTCGTTCACCGTGACCACGATCTCGGCTATTGCCTCGGTGAAAGCGAATTATTGGAGAGAGCACGGCCTGACGAGAGACGTTTGGCGCCGTTTTATTCGTTAACCGTGACCACGATCTCGGCTATTGCCTCGGTGAAAGCGAATTATTGGAGAGAGCACGGCCTGACGAGAGACGTTTGGCGCGGTTTTATTCGTTCACCGTGACCACGATCTCGGCTATTGCCTCGGTGAAAGCGAATTATTGGAGAGAGCACGGCCTGACGAGAGACGTTCGGCGCGGTTTTATTCGTTCACCGTGACCACGATCTCGGCTATTGCCTCGGTGAAAGCGAATTATTGGAGAGAGCACGGCCTGACGAGAGACGTTCGGCGCGGTTTTATTCGTTCACCGTGACCACGATCTCGGCTATTGCCTCGGTGAAAGCGAATTATTGGAGAGAGCACGGCCTGACGAGAGACGTTCGGCGCGGTTTTATTCGTTCACCGTGACCACGATCTCGGCTATTGCCTCGGTGAAAGCGAATTATTGGAGAGAGCACGGCCTGACGAGAGACGTTCGGCGCGGTTTTATTCGTTCACCGTGACCACGATCTCGGGTATTGCCTCGGTGAAAGCGAATTATTGGAGAGAGCACGGCCTGACGAGAGACGTTCGGCGCGGTTTTATTCGTTCACCGTGACCACGATCTCGGCTATTGCCTCGGTGAAAGCGAATTATTGGAGAGAGCACGGCCTGACGAGAGACGTTCGGCGCGGTTTTATTCGTTCACCGTGACCACGATCTCGGCTATTGCCTCGGTGAAAGCGAATTATTGGAGAGAGCACGGCCTGACGAGAGACGTTCGGCGCGGTTTTATTCGTTCACCGTGACCACGATCTCGGCTATTGCCTCGGTGAAAGCGAATTATTGGAGAGAGCACGGCCTGACGAGAGACGTTCGGCGCGGTTTTATTCGTTCACCGTGACCACGATCTCGGCTATTGCCTCGGTGAAAGCGAATTATTGGAGAGAGCACGGCCTGACGAGAGACGTTCGGCGCGGTTTTATTCATTCACCGTGACCACGATCTCGGCTATTGCCTCGGTGAAAGCAAATTATTGGAGAGAGCACGGCCTGACGAGAGACGTTTGGCGCCGTTTTATTCGTTCACCGTGACCACGATCTCGGCTATTTCCTCGGTGAAAGCGAATTATTGGAGAGAGCACAACCTGACGAGAGACGTTTGGCGCCGTTTTATTCGTTCACCGTGACCACGATCTCGGCTATTGCCTCGGTGAAAGCGAATTATTGGAGAGAGCACGGCCTGACGAGAGACGTTCGGCGCCGTTTTATTCGTTCACCGTGACCACGATCTCGGCTATTTCCTCGGTGAAAGCGAATTATTGGAGAGAGCACGGCCTGACGAGAGACGATTGGCGCCGTTTTATTCGTTCACCGTGACCACGATCTCGGCTATTGCCTCGGTGAAAGCGAATTATTGGAGAGAGCACGGCCTGACGAGAGACGTTTGGCGCCGTTTTATTCGTTCACCGTGACCACGATCTCGCCTATTGCCTCGGTGAAAGCGAATTATTGGAGAGAGCACGGCCTGACGAGAGACGTTTGGCGCCGTTTTATTCGTTCACCGTGACCACGATCTCGGCTATTGCCTCGGTGAAAGCGAATTATTGGAGAGAGCACGGCCTGACGAGAGACGTTTGGCGCCGTTTTATTCGTTCACCGTGACCACGATCTCGGCTATTGCCTCGGTGAAAGCGAATTATTGGAGAGAGCACGGCCTGACGAGAGACGTTTGGCGCCGTTTTATTCGTTCACCGTGACCACTATCTCGCCTATTGCCTCGGTGAAAGCGAATTATTGGAGAGAGCACGGCCTGACGAGAGACGTTTGGCGCCGTTTTATTCGTTCACCGTGACCACGATCTCGGCTATTGCCTCGGTGAAAGCGAATTATTGGAGAGAGCACGGCCTGACGAGAGACGTTTGGCGCCGTTTTATTCGTTCGCCGTGACCACGATCTCGCCTATTGCCTCGGTGAAAGCGAATTATTGGAGAGAGCACGGCCTGACGAGAGACGTTTGGCGCCGTTTTATTCGTTCACCGTGACCACGATCTCGGCTATTGCCTCGGTGAAAGCGAATTATTGGAGAGAGCACGGCCTGACGAGAGACGTTTGGCGCCGTTTTATTCGTTCACCGTGACCACGATCTCGCCTATTGCCTCGGTGAAAGCGAATTATTGGAGAGAGCACAGCCTGACGAGAGACGTTTGGCGCCGTTTTATTCGTTCACCGTGACCACGATCTCGGCTATTGCCTCGGTGAAAGCGAATTATTGGAGAGAGCACGGCCTGACGAGAGACGTTTGGCGCCGTTTTATTCGTTCACCGTGACCACGATCTCGGCTATTGCCTCGGTGAAAGCGAATTATTGGAGAGAGCACGGCCTGACGAGAGACGTTTGGCGCCGTTTTATTCGTTCACCGTGACCACGATCTCGGCTATTGCCTCGGTGAAAGCGAAATATTGGAGAGAGCACGGCCTGACGAGAGACGTTTGGCGCCGTTTTATTCGTTCAGCGTGACCACGATCTCGCCTATTGCCTCGGTGAAAGCGAATTATTGGAGAGAGCACGGCCTGACGAGAGACGTTTGGCGCCGTTTTATTCGTTCACCGTGACCACGATCTCGGCTATTGCCTCGGTTAAAGCGAATTATTGGAGAGAGCACGGCTGACGAGAGACGTTTGGCGCCGTTTTATTCGTTCACCGTGACCACGATCTCGCCTATTGCCTCGGTGAAAGCGAATTATTGGAGAGAGCACGGCCTGACGAGAGACGTTTGGCGCCGTTTTATTCGTTCACCGTGACCACGATCTCGCCTATTGCCTCGGTGAAAGCGAATTATTGGAGAGAGCACGGCCTGACGAGAGACGTTTGGCGCCGTTTTATTCGTTCACCGCGACCACGATCTCGGCTATTGCCTCGGTGAAAGCGAATTATTGGAGAGAGCACGGCCTGACGAGAGACGTTCGGCGCGGTTTTATTCGTTCACCGTGACCACGATCTCGGCTATTGCCTCGGTGAAAGCGAATTATTGGAGAGAGCACGGCCTGACGAGAGACGTTTGGCGCCGTTTTATTCGTTCACCGTGACCACGATCTCGGCTATTACCTCGGTGAAAGCGAATTATTGGAGAGAGCACGGCCTAACGAGAGACGTTCGGCGCGGTTTTATTCGTTCACCGTGACCACAATCTCGGCTATTGCCTCGGTGAAAGCGAATTATTGGAGAGAGCACGGCCTGACGAGAGACGTTCGGCGCGGTTTTATTCATTCACCGTGACCACGATCTCGGCTATTGCCTCGGTGAAAGCGAATTATTGGAGAGAGCACGGCCTGACGAGAGACGTTTGGCGCCGTTTTATTCGTTCACCGCGACCACGATCTCGGCTATTGCCTCGGTGAAAGCGAATTATTGGAGAGAGCACGGCCTGACGAGAGACGTTTGGCGCCGTTTTATTCGTTCACCGTGACCACGATCTCGCCTATTGCCTCGGTGAAAGCGAATTATTGGAGAGAGCACGGCCTGACGAGAGACGTTTGGCGCCGTTTTATTCGTTCGCCGCGACCACGATCTCGGCTATTGCCTCGGTGAAAGCGAATTATTGGAGAGAGCACGGCCTGACGAGAGACGTTCGGCGCGGTTTTATTCGTTCACCGTGACCACGATCTCGGCTATTGCCTCGGTGAAAGCGAATTATTGGAGAGAGCACGGCCTGACGAGAGACGTTTGGCGCCGTTTTATTCGTTCACCGTGACCACGATCTCGGCTATTGCCTCGGTGAAAGCGAATTATTGGAGAGGGCACGGCCTGACGAGAGACGTTCGGCGCGGTTTTATTCGTTCACCGTGACCACAATCTCGGCTATTGCCTCGGTGAAAGCGAATTATTGGAGAGAGCACGGCCTGACGAGAGACGTTCGGCGCGGTTTTATTCATTCACCGTGACCACGATCTCGGCTATTGCCTCGGTGAAAGCGAATTATTGGAGAGAGCACGGCCTGACGAGAGACGTTTGGCGCCGTTTTATTCGTTCACCGTGACCACGATCTCGGCTATTTCCTCGGTGAAAGCGAATTATTGGAGAGAGCACGGCCTGACGAGAGACGTTTGGCGCCGTTTTATTCGTTCACCGTGACCACGATCTCGGCTATTGCCTCGGTGAAAGCGAATTATTGGAGAGAGCACGGCCTGACGAGAGACGTTTGGCGCCGTTTTATTCGTTCACCGTGACCACGATTTCGCCTATTGCCTCGGTGAAAGCGAATTATTGGAGAGAGCACGGCCTGACGAGAGACGTTTGGCGCCGTTTTATTCGTTCACCGTGACCACGATCTCGGCTATTGCCTCGGTGAAAGCGAATTATTGGAGAGAGCACGGCCTGACGAGAGACGTTTGGCGCCGTTTTATTCGTTCACCGTCACCACGATCTCGGCTATTGCCTCGGTGAAAGCGAATTATTGGAGAGAGCACGGCCTGACGAGAGACGTTTGGCGCCGTTTTATTCGTTCACCGTGACCACGATCTCGCCTATTGCCTCGGTGAAAGCGAATTATTGGAGAGAGCACGGCCTGACGAGAGACGTTTGGCGCCGTTTTATTCGTTCACCGTGACCACGATCTCGGCTATTGCCTCGGTGAAAGCGAATTATTGGAGAGAGCACGGCCTGACGAGAGACGTTTGGCGCCGTTTTATTCGTTCGCCGTGACCACGATCTCGCCTATTGCCTCGGTGAAAGCGAATTATTGGAGAGAGCACGGCCTGACGAGAGACGTTTGGCGCCGTTTTATTCGTTCACCGTGACCACGATCTCGGCTATTGCCTCGGTGAAAGCGAATTATTGGAGAGAGCACGGCCTGACGAGAGACGTTTGGCGCCGTTTTATTCGTTCACCGTGACCACGATCTCGCCTATTGCCTCGGTGAAAGCGAATTATTGGAGAGAGCACGGCCTGACGAGAGACGTTTGGCGCCGTTTTATTCGTTCACCGTGACCACGATCTCGGCTATTGCCTCGGTGAAAGCGAATTATTGGAGAGAGCACGGCCTGACGAGAGACGTTTGGCGCCGTTTTATTCGTTCACCGTGACCACGATCTCGGCTATTGCCTCGGTGAAAGCGAATTATTGGAGAGAGCACGGCCTGACGAGAGACGTTTGGCGCCGTTTTATTCGTTCACCGTGACCACGATCTCGGCTATTGCCTCGGTGAAAGCGAAATATTGGAGAGAGCACGGCCTGACGAGAGACGTTTGGCGCCGTTTTATTCGTTCACCGTGACCACGATCTCGCCTATTGCCTCGGTGAAAGCGAATTATTAGAGAGAGCACGGCCTGACGAGAGACGTTTGGCGCCGTTTTATTCGTTCACCGTGACCACGATCTCGGCTATTGTCTCGGTGAAAGCGAATTATTGGAGAGAGCACGGCCTGACGAGAGACGTTTGGCGCCGTTTTATTCGTTCACCGTGACCACGATCTCGCCTATTGCCTCGGTGAAAGCGAATTATTGGAGAGAGCACGGCCTGACGAGAGACGTTTGGCGCCGTTTTATTCGTTCACCGTGACCACGATCTCGGCTATTGCCTCGGTGAAAGCGAATTATTGGAGAGAGCACGGCCTGACGAGAGACGTTTGGCGCCGTTTTATTCGTTCACCGTGACCACGATCTCGCCTATTGCCTCGGTGAAAGCGAACTATTGGAGAGAGCACGGCCTGACGAGAGACGTTTGGCGCCGTTTTATTCGTTCACCGTGACCACGATCTCGCCTATTGCCTCGGTGAAAGCGAATTATTGGAGAGAGCACGGCCTGACGAGAGACGTTTGGCGCCGTTTTATTCGTTCACCGCGACCACGATCTCGGCTATTGCCTCGGTGAAAGCGAATTATTGGAGAGAGCACGGCCTGACGAGAGACGTTTGGCGCCGTTTTATTCGTTCACCGTGACCACGATCTCGCCTATTGCTTCGGTGAAAGCGAATTATTGGAGAGAGCACGGCCTGACGAGAGACGTTTGGCGCCGTTTTATTCGTTCACCGTGACCACGATCTCGGCTATTGCCTCGGTGAAAGCGAATTATTGGAGAGAGCACGGCCTGACGAGAGACGTTTGGCGCCGTTTTATTCGTTCACCGTGACCACGATCTCGGCTATTGCCTCGGTGAAAGCGAATTATTGGAGAGAGCACGGCCTGACGAGAGACGTTTGGCGCCGTTTTATTCGTTCACCGTGACCACGATCTCAGCTATTGCCTCGGTGAAAGCGAATTATTGGAGAGAGCACGGCCTGACGAGAGACGTTCGGCGCGGTTTTATTCGTTCACCGTGACCACGATCTCGGCTATTGCCTCGGTGAAAGCGAATTATTGGAGAGAGCACGGCCTGACGAGAGACGTTTGGCGCGGTTTTATTCGTTCACCGTAACCACGATCTCGGCTATTGCCTCGGTGAAAGCGAATTATTGGAGAGAGCACGGCCTGACGAGAGACCTTCGGCGCGGTTTTATTCGTTCACCGTGAACACGATCTCGGCTATTGCCTCGGTGAAAGCGAATTATTGGAGAGAGCACGGCCTGACGAGAGACGTTTGGCGCGGTTTTATTCGTTCACCGTGACCACGATCTCGGCTATTGCCTCGGTGAAAGCGAATTATTGAAGAGAGCACGGCCTGACGAGAGACGTTCGGCGCGGTTTTATTCGTTCACCGTGACCACGATCTCGGCTATTGCCTCGGTGAAAGCGAATTATTCGAGAGAGCACGGCCTGACGAGAGACGTTCGGCGCGGTTTTATTCGTTCACCGTGACCACGATCTCGGCTATTGCCTCGGTGAAAGCGAATTATTAGAGAGAGCACGGCCTGACGAGAGACGTTCGGCGCGGTTTTATTCGTTCACCGTGACCACGATCTCGGCTATTGCCTCGGTGAAAGCGAATTATTGGAGAGAGCACGGCCTGACGAGAGACGTTCGGCGCGGTTTTATTCGTTCACCGTGACCACGATCTCGGCTATTGCCTCGGTGAAAGCGAATTATTGGAGAGAGCACGGCCTGACGAGAGACGTTTGGCGCGGTTTTATTCGTTCACCGTGACCACGATCTCGGCTATTGCCTCGGTGAAAGCGAATTATTGGAGAGAGCACGGCCTGACGAGAGACGTTCGGCGTGGTTTTATTCGTTCACCGTGACCACGATCTCGGCTATTGCCTCGGTGAAAGCGAATTATTGGAGAGAGCACGGCCTGACGAGAGACGTTTGGCGCGGTTTTATTCGTTCACCGTGACCACGATCTCGGCTATTGCCTCGGTGAAAGCGAATTATTGGAGAGAGCACGGCCTGACGAGAGACGTTTGGCGCGGTTTTATTCGTTCACCGTGACCACGATCTCGGCTATTGCCTCGGTGAAAGCGAATTATTGGAGAGAGCACGGCCTGACGAGAGACGTTTGGCGCGGTTTTATTCGTTCACCGTGACCACGATCTCGGCTATTGCCTCGGTGAAAGCGAATTATTGGAGAGAGCACGGCCTGACGAGAGACGTTTGGCGCGGTTTTATTCATTCACCGTGACCACGATCTCGGCTATTTCCTCGGTGAAAGCGAATTATTGGAGAGAGCACGGCCTGACGAGAGACGTTCGGCGCGGTTTTATTCGTTCACCGTGACCACGATCTCGGCTATTGCCTCGGTGAAAGCGAATTATTGGAGAGAGCACGGCCTGACGAGAGACGTTTGGCGATGTTTTATTCGTTCACCGTGACCACGATCTCGGCTATTGCCTCGGTGAAAGCGAATTATTGGAGAGAGCACGGCCTGACGAGAGACGTTTGGCGCGGTTTTATTCGTTCACCGTGACCACGATCTCGGCTATTGCCTCGGTGAAAGCGAATTATTGGAGAGAGCACGGCCTGACGAGAGACGTTTGCGCGGTTTTATTCGTTCACCGTGACCACGATCTCGGCTATTGCCTCGGTGAAAGCGAATTATTGCAGAGAGCACGGCCTGACGAGAGACGTTCGGCGCGGTTTTATTCGTTCACCGTGACCACGATCTCGGCTATTGCATCGGTGAAAGCGAATTATTGGAGAGAGCACGGCCTGACAAGAGACGTTTGGCGCGGTTTTATTCGTTCACCGTGACCACGATCTCGGCTATTGCCTCGGTGAAGGCGAATTATTGGAGAGAGCACGGCCTGACGAGAGACGTTTGGCGCGGTTTTATTCGTTCACCGTGACCACGATCTCGGCTATTGCCTCGGTGAAAGCGAATTATTGGAGAGAGCACGGCCTGACGAGAGACGTTTGGCGCGGTTTTATTCGTTCACCGTGACCACGATCTCGGCTATTGCCTCGGTGAAAGCGAATTATTGGAGAGAGCACGGCCTGACGAGAGACGTTTGGCGCGGTTTTATTCGTTCACCGTGACCACGATCTCGGCTATTGCCTCGGTGAAAGCGAATTATTGGAGAGAGCACGGCCTGACGAGAGACGTTTGACGCGGTTTTATTCGTTCACCGTGACCACGATCTCGGCTATTGCCTCGGTGAAAGCGAATTATTGGAGAGAGCACGGCCTGACGAGAGACGTTCGGCGCGGTTTTATTCGTTCACCGTGACCACGATCTCGGCTATTGCCTCGGTGAAAGCGAATTATTGGAGAGAGCACGGCCTGACGAGAGACGTTCGGCGCGGTTTTATTCGTTCACCGTGACCACGATCTCGGCTATTGCCTCGGTGAAGGCGAATTATTGGAGAGAGCACGGCCTGACGAGAGACGTTCGGCGCGGTTTTATTCGTTCACCGTGACCACGATCTCGGCTATTGCCTCGGTGAAAGCGAATTATTGGAGAGAGCACGGCCTGACGAGAGACGTTCGGCGCGGTTTTATTCGTTCACCGTGACCACGATCTCGGCTATTGCCTGGGTGAAAGCGAATTATTGGAGAGAGCACGGCCTGACGAGAGACGTTTGGCGCGGTTTTATTCGTTCACCGTGACCACGATCTCGGCTATTGCCTCGGTGAAAGCGAATTATTGGAGAGAGCACGGCCTGACGAGAGACGTTTGGCGCGGTTTTATTCGTTCACCGTGACCACGATCTCGGCTATTGCCTCGGTGAAACCGAATTATTGGAGAGAGCACGGCCTGACGAGAGACGTTTGGCGCGGTTTTATTCGTTCACCGTGACCACGATCTCGGCTATTGCCTCGGTGAAAGCGAATTATTGGAGAGAGCACGGCCTGACGAGAGACGTTTGGCGCCGTTTTATTCGTTCACCGTGACCACGATCTCGGCTATTGCCTCGGTGAAAGCGAATTATTGGAGAGAGCACGGCCTGACGAGAGACGTTCGGCGCGGTTTTATTCGTTCACCGTGACCACGATCTCGGCTATTGCCTCGGTGAAAGCGAATTATTGGAGAGAGCACGGCCTGACGAGAGACGTTCGGCGCGGTTTTATTCGTTCACCGTGACCACGATCTCGGCTATTGCCTCGGTGAAAGCGAATTATTGGAGAGAGCACGGCCTGACGAGAGACGTTTGGCACGGTTTTATTCGTTCACCGTGACCACGATCTCGGCTATTGCCTCGGTGAAAGCGAATTATTGGAGAGAGCACGGCCTGACGAGAGACGTTTGGCGCCGTTTTATTCGTTCACCGTGACCACGATCTCGGCTATTGCCTCGGTGAAAGCGAATTATTGGAGAGAGCACGGCCTGACGAGAGACGTTAGGCGCGGTTTTATTCGTTCACCGTGACCACGATCTCGGCTATTGCCTCGGTGAAAGCGAATTATTGGAGAGAGCACGGCCTGACGAGAGACGTTCGGCGCGGTTTTATTCGTTCACCGTGACCACGATCTCGGCTATTGCCTCGGTGAAAGCGAATTATTGGAGAGAGCACGGCCTGACGAGAGACGTTCGGCGCGGTTTTATTCGTTCACCGTGACCACGACGGCGTCTATTGGCTCGGTGAAAGCGAATTATTGGAGAGAGCACGGCCTGACGAGAGACGTTCGGCGCGGTTTTATTCGTTCACCGTGACCACGATCTCGGCTATTGCCTCGGTGAAAGCGAATTATTGGAGAGAGCACGGCCTGACGAGAGACGTTCGGCGCGGTTTTATTCGTTCACCGTGACCACGATCTCGGCTATTGCCTCGGTGAAAGCGAATTATTGGAGAGAGCACGGCCTGACGAGAGACGTTCGGCGCGGTTTTATTCGTTCACCGTGACCACGACGGCGTCTATTGGCTCGGTGAAAGCGAATTATTGGAGAGAGCACGGCCTGACGAGAGACGTTCGTCGCGGTTTTATTTGTTCACCGTGACCACGATCTCGGCTGTTGCCTCGGTGAAAGCGAATTATTGGAGAGAGCACGGCCTGACGAGAGACGTTCGGCGCGGTTTTATTCGTTCACCGTGACCACGATCTCGGCTATTGCCTCGGTGAAAGCGAATTATTGGAGAGAGCACGGCCTGACGAGAGACGTTTGGCGCCGTTTTATTCGTTGACCGTGACCACGACGGCGTCTATTGGCTCGGTGAAAGCGAATTATTGGAGAGAGCACGGCCTGACGAGAGACGTTCGGCGCGGTTTTATTCGTTCACCGTGACCACGATCTCGGCTATTGCCTCGGTGAAAGCGAATTATTGGAGAGAGCACGGCCTGACGAGAGACGTTTGGCGCCGTTTTATTCGTTCACCGTGACCACGATCTCGGCTATTGCCTCGGTGAAAGCGAATTATTGGAGAGAGCACGGCCTGACGAGAGACGTTCGGCGCGGTTTTATTCGTTCACCGTGACCACGATCTCGGCTATTGCCTCGGTGAAAGCGAATTATTGGAGAGAGCACGGCCTGACAAGAGACGTTTGGCGCCGTTTTATTCGTTCACCGTGACCACGATCTCGGCTATTGCCTCGGTGAAAGCGAATTATTGGAGAGAGCACGGCCTGACGAGAGACGTTCGGCGCGGTTTTATTCGTTCACCGTGACCACGATCTCGGCTATTGCCTCGGTGAAAGCGAATTATTGGAGAGAGCACGGCCTGACGAGAGACGTTTGGCGCCGTTTTATTCGTTCACCCGTGACCACGATCTCGGCTATTGCCTCGGTGAAAGCGAATGATTGGAGAGAGCACGGGGCCTGACGAGAGACGTTCGGCGCGGTTTTATTCGTTCACCGTGACCACGATCTCGGCTATTGCCTCGGTGAAAGCGAATTATTGGAGAGAGCACGGCCTGACGAGAGACGTTTGGCGCCGTTTTATTCGTTCACCGTGACCACATCGGCGTCTATTGGCTCGGTGAAAGCGAATTATTGGAGAGAGCACGGCCTGACGAGAGACGTTCGGCGCCGTTTTATTCGTTCACCGTGACCACGATCTCGGCTATTGCCTCGGTGAAAGCGAATTATTGGAGAGAGCACGGCCTGACGAGAGACGTTTGGCGCCGTTTTATTCGTTCACCGTGACCACGATCTCGGCTATTGCCTCGGTGAAAGCGAATTATTGGAGAGAGCACGGCCTGACGAGAGACGTTTGGCGCCGTTTTATTCGTTCACCGTGACCACGATCTCGGCTATTGCCCTCGGTGAAAGCGAATTATTGGAGAGAGCACGGCCTGACGAGAGACGTTCGGCGCGGTTTTATTCGTTCACCGTGACCACGATCTCGGCTATTGCCTCGGTGAAAGCGAATTATTGGAGAGAGCACGGCCTGACGAGAGACGTTTGGCGCGGTTTTATTCGTTCACCGTGACCACGATCTCGGCTATTGCCTCGGTGAAAGCGAATTATTGGAGAGAGCACGGCCTGACGAGAGACGTTTGGCGCGGTTTTATTCGTTCACCGTGACCACGATCTCGGCTATTGCCTCGGTGAAAGCGAATTATTGGAGAGAGCACGGCCTGACGAGAGACGTTTGGCGCGGTTTTATTCGTTCACCGCGACCACGATCTCGGCTATTGCCTCGGTGAAAGCGAATTATTGGAGAGAGCACGGCCTGACGAGAGACGTTTGGCGCGGTTTTATTCGTTCACCGTGACCACGATCTCGGCTCTTGCCTCGGTGAAAGCGAATTATTGGAGAGAGCACGGCCTGACGAGAGACGTTTGGCGCGGTTTTATTCGTTCACCGTGACCATGATCTCGGCTATTGCCTCGGTGAAAGCGAATTATTGGAGAGAGCACGGCCTGACGAGAGACGTTTGGCGCCGTTTTATTCGTTCACCGTGACCACGATCTCGGCTGTTGCCTCGGTGAAAGCGAATTATTGGAGAGAGCACGGCCTGACGAGAGACGTTCGGCGCGGTTTTATTCGTTCACCGTGACCACGATCTCGGCTATTGCCTCGGTGAAAGCGAATTATTGGAGAGAGCACGGCCTGACGAGAGACGTTTGGCGCGGTTTTATTCGTTCACCTTGACCACGATCTCGGCTATTGCCTTGGTGAAAGCGAATTATTGGAGAGAGCAACGGCCTGACGAGAGACGTTTGGCGCCGTTTTATTCGTTCACCGTGACCACGATCTCGGCTATTGCCTCGGTGAAAGCGAATTATTGGAGAGAGCACGGCCTGACGAGAGACGTTCGGCGCGGTTTTATTCGTTCACCGTGACCACGATCTCGGCTATTGCCTCGGTGAAAGCGAATTATTGGAGAGAGCACGGCCTGACGAGAGACGTTCGGCGCGGTTTTATTCGTTCACCGTGACCACGATCTCGGCTATTGCCTCGGTGAAAGCGAATTATTGGAGAGAGCACGGCCTGACGAGAGACGTTTGGCACGGTTTTATTCGTTCACCGTGACCACGATCTCGGCTATTGCCTCGGTGAAAGCGAATTATTGGAGAGAGCACGGCCTGACGAGAGACGTTCGGCGCGGTTTTATTCGTTCACCGTGACCACGATCTCGGCTATTGCCTCGGTGAAAGCGAATTATTGGAGAGAGCACGGCCTGACGAGAGACGTTCGGCGCGGTTTTATTCGTTCACCGTGACCACGACGGCGTCTATTGGCTCGGTGAAAGCGAATTATTGGAGAGAGCACGGCCTGACGAGAGACGTTCGGCGCGGTTTTATTCGTTCACCGTGACCACGATCTCGGCTATTGCCTCGGTGAAAGCGAATTATTGGAGAGAGCACGGCCTGACGAGAGACGTTCGGCGCGGTTTTATTCGTTCACCGTGACCACGATCTCGGCTATTGCCTCGGTGAAAGCGAATTATTGGAGAGAGCACGGCCTGACGAGAGACGTTCGGCGCGGTTTTATTCGTTCACCGTGACCACGACGGCGTCTATTGGCTCGGTGAAAGCGAATTATTGGAGAGAGCACGGCCTGACGAGAGACGTTCGTCGCGGTTTTATTTGTTCACCGTGACCACGATCTCGGCTGTTGCCCTCGGTGAAAGCGAATTATTGGAGAGAGCACGGCCTGACGAGAGACGTTCGGCGCGGTTTTATTCGTTCACCGTGACCACGATCTCGGCTATTGCCTCGGTGAAAGCGAATTATTGGAGAGAGCACGGCCTGACGAGAGACGTTTGGCGCCGTTTTATTCGTTCACCGTGACCACGACGGCGTCTATTGGCTCGGTGAAAGCGAATTATTGGAGAGAGCACGGCCTGACGAGAGACGTTCGGCGCGGTTTTATTCGTTCACCGTGACCACGATCTCGGCTATTGCCTCGGTGAAAGCGAATTATTGGAGAGAGCACGGCCTGACGAGAGACGTTTGGCGCCGTTTTATTCGTTCACCGTGACCACGATCTCGGCTATTGCCTCGGTGAAAGCGAATTATTGGAGAGAGCACGGCCTGACGAGAGACGTTCGGCGCGGTTTTATTCGTTCACCGTGACCACGATCTCGGCTATTGCCTCGGTGAAAGCGAATTATTGGAGAGAGCACGGCCTGACAAGAGACGTTTGGCGCCGTTTTATTCGTTCACCGTGACCACGATCTCGGCTATTGCCTCGGTGAAAGCGAATTATTGGAGAGAGCACGGCCTGACGAGAGACGTTCGGCGCGGTTTTATTCGTTCACCGTGACCACGATCTCGGCTATTGCCTCGGTGAAAGCGAATTATTGGAGAGAGCACGGCCTGACGAGAGACGTTTGGCGCCGTTTTATTCGTTCACCGTGACCACGATCTCGGCTATTGCCTCGGTGAAAGCGAATTATTGGAGAGAGCACGGGGCCTGACGAGAGACGTTCGGCGCGGTTTTATTCGTTCACCGTGACCACGATCTCGGCTATTGCCTCGGTGAAAGCGAATTATTGGAGAGAGCACGGCCTGACGAGAGACGTTTGGCGCCGTTTTATTCGTTCACCGTGACCACGATCTCGGCTATTGCCTCGGTGAAAGCGAATTATTGGAGAGAGCACGGCCTGACGAGAGACGTTTGGCGCGGTTTTTATTCGTTCACCGTGACCACGATCTCGGCTATTGCCTCGGTGAAAGCGAATTATTGGAGAGAGCACGGCCTGACGAGAGACGTTTGGCGCCGTTTTATTCGTTCACCGTGACCACATCGGCGTCTATTGGCTCGGTGAAAGCGAATTATTGGAGAGAGCACGGCCTGACGAGAGACGTTCGGCGCCGTTTTTATTCGTTCACCGTGACCACGATCTCGGCTATTGCCTCGGTGAAAGCGAATTATTGGAGAGAGCACGGCCTGACGAGAGACGTTTGGCGCCGTTTTATTCGTTCACCGTGACCACGATCTCGGCTATTGCCTCGGTGAAAGCGAATTATTGGAGAGAGCACGGCCTGACGAGAGACGTTTGGCGCCGTTTTATTCGTTCACCGTGACCACGATCTCGGCTATTGCCTCGGTGAAAGCGAATTATTGGAGAGAGCACGGCCTGACGAGAGACGTTCGGCGCGGTTTTATTCGTTCACCGTGACCACGATCTCGGCTATTGCC